>NC_084755.1:31050834-31158334 GCF_033978785.1 Entelurus aequoreus
AGCTCATTCACGTAAGAGACTAGACGTATAAGATTTCATGGGATTTAGCGATTAGGAGTGACAGATTGTTTGGTAAACGTATAGCATGTTCTATATATTATAGTTATTTGAATGACTCTTACCATAATATGTTACGTTAACATACCAAGAACGTTCTCAGTTGGTTATTTATGCCTCATATAACGTACACTTATTCAGCCTGTTGTTCACTATTCTTTATTTATTTTAAATTGCCTTTCAAATGTCTATTCTTGGTGTTGGGTTTTATCAAATACATTTCCCCCAAAAATGCGACTTATACTCCAGTGCGACTTATATATGTTTTTTTCCTTCTTTATTATGCATTTTCGGTGCAACTTATACTCCGAAAAATACGGTAGTATAGTTGAAGATTTACGGTCATTAGAAAACATCACTGCACATCATAATGGCAGCTACACTTTCCATCTTAAACATCTAAAACAATTATTTGGGAATGTCCGGCGGGCCAGATTGAAAAGCTCAACGGGCCGCATGTGGCCCGCGGGCATTATATTGCCCAGCCAGGTCTGCTTTAATACGAGCAATTTGATCTCCCACCTCTTCAAGAATCATAAGGAGATACACGATGAATACAAGCGGAAGATGGATGAAAAGCAAACACCGGAAAAAAGTAGTACCACACAGTTGTCGCATAAAGACTCCGCCGAGAAAAAACAAAAATACAACAAAAACCACCCCGGGGCGAAAGTTCACGTTGTGGTCAGGGACAACGCCCGACGGTGGAGTTTGGTGGGGATAGTCTGCCCTGCATGGCGCACACTTTGCAGCTCGCAGTGAACGGAGGTGCCCTGTCTCAACGCAGCATTTCAGAAGCTCCACTTCAAGCACTCACCACTAGCTTGCAGCACATTTGTGTTACTCATACAAATACGTCAGAGCAGGGCAGATTAAGCTCAGTTTATAATTTCCTGTTATACAGTATGCCACGCAGTCCTGCACGAAATGAGGACTATGTTGTTTACTTTATAACTCTAGTATACTCTGGACTGAAGCTGTGTGTCTTCATTGTTTTTGTAGCTGTTGTTTTGAGGCATGTTTAAAAAAAATTAAGAATAATGCACTTTCTTAGACTTAGACTTTGTGAAAGTCAAAGTATAGTTCAGTGTTTCCCACACATTCATTTATTTGTGGCGGCCCGCCACAAAAGAATTACGTCCGCCACAAATAAAATAAAATAAAACTTTTTTTTTTTTTTTTTTGTCCTGTCCAGCTTCTCAGGCAAATCATATAGTTGATGTAGATGCCCATATCGGCTGTTCAGATTTACTTTACAAAAGAGAAGTGTAGGATACTTCTCTTGTTGCCTTATTTGTATTTGACCACTACTGTTTTCTGTTTATTTGTTACTGACTGTGGCAGGACACCTCTGCCTGTTTCACTTTATGTTGCTGGTAAATAATATGGTTGTAGTAGTAGGCTAAAGTTAAATTATTTAGTATGCACTAATTAAAGGGGCAGATGTTTAAGAGACATTTTAGCTTTTATATTTTATAAGATATATTTTTTGTAAGAACCACAATTAATAAATATATTTCAGTGAATAACTTATTGTTCAAGTCTGTATATAAATATGTACATAAAGCGTTGTAATTATATTGTAAAATGGATGGATGGATGGATGGCCATTTAAAACAAAACTGTTATTATTAATTAGTAAGTATACATTTTTTTTAGCCTTTTTAGAGAAAATCACATCATTGTAGTAAATTATGCAAATTACTCGATGATGTCATGATGACCACGCCCAAAGCCACGCCCCCACCGCCACAGGTGTCTTGGCAGTTTATGGGAAACACTGTAGTATTTCCCATAATTGTAGTGGGTATCTCAGGGAGAGCATGTCCCAAATTCCAAGCTGCTGTTTTGAGGCATGTTAAAAAAAATAATGCACTTTGTGACTTCAATAATAAATATGGCAGCGGACCTGCAGCGAAGCGAGGTGTGCCAGGACCGGCTTCGAGATCAGCGACAGGTGCGTAGATGACCCAGGTGGGAGTGACTGTCTGATCACCTGTCGCTCTGTTAAAGGCAGCAGTCGGGAATGAGAAGGGAGAGTTGTTGATGGCGGTTGGTGAAGCACGAGCACGAACGAGAGCGAGAGCAAGACAGACGACGTGTGCTCGATTGAGAGAAAAGACAACTGCTGAAAAGCACCCCGAAAGACTTTGCACTTTTATTGTAAAATAAAACAGTGTTGTCAACCTGGAAGAGCCTGGCATGTCGATAATTGGTGGTCCGAAGAACCCGGAGGAGCAAGACCTCCACAGTGTTAATTTCACGACCGTATATATCGGTATCGGTTGATATCGGAATCGGTAATCAATTGGACAATATCGGATACCGGCAAAAAAGCCATTATCGGACATCTCTACTGAAAAATGATTGAATTGAATACATTATTATATAACATCAGTATTTGCCAAGCTAAAGTAAACAAAGCTAAAATAACTTGTTTTTGTGTTTTTCCCAAATTGTTGACCAAAACATTGCAAAGTTTGTGCAATTGCAATCAAAAAAAATATGAAAAACAGTTTGCAGCAAAAAATACAAAAAGTACCAAGCAGCGACGTTGTGTAACGTTGACATAATTTAATTTTAAGAGAACTATAATAAAAATGTCTAAAATGTAAATAACTTTTTTATCCCATTTGCAAGTTTTAAGATTGACATTCAAATCTAAACTGGGAGACTTATGGAAGTATCCTTGAACTAGTTCATCTTCTTTTTCAACACTTTATACCCTTTTTAACCATATAAACATCTTGAAGAATTTCATTTAAAAAACAAAAAAAGGCTTTTGCACATGACATTTTTTACACAAGATCAAGAGAAACTTGAAAAAAGAAGCTTGAAACGGTGTACATGTCACCATTTCAACAGTGGTAAACCCGACGAGGTAGAAAAGGATTAAATAATGAACTTAGAGGGGGAAAAAAAGATCATTTGTCTTTAAGGTAATTACAGAAGAAAAAACAAAATAAAGGCAGGTCCCAGTTTAAAGACAAATAAGTCCAAATAAGGCCAATGGCAGCTATAGCTTTAGGTTTCAGAAGTATTTATCTTCTTCACATTCTTTTGCATTTCGACCAAAATAGAATTCCAAAGCCTTTTAAAAGACCATGACAATTTTGTGAATGAGTTTCCTCTCAGGCAAACTTTTTTTTTAATTGTTATTTTGGAGCACTATATAACTTTCAAGTTTTTTCCCAGTCAGAGCTCAGTCAGGTCAGTGTTCGTATGATTGAAAACACACGTGATGACTTTTACCTTCCGTACTTTCTTATCCAGGACAATGAGAAGCAGTAACCAAAGAGACAAAAACTAAAGTATATTGTCGAAATTCCAACCAGTGCCAAACTTGCACTAATATCTGACTCTGTAAGAAGCTGCTGCAAGTGAACAAGACCAGTGTGAGTGTGTGTGTGCGTGTTTGTGTGTGCGTGCCAGAAGAGGATGTGTGTTGTGTTGAAGATCTTTTACGTCCCTTTAGGCGGCGTCCACTTTAAAGCTGTGGGGTCGATGGTTTTGCCCGAGCCACGTTTACGCTCCTTGGCTTTCCAGTCATCAATGAGGTCCTACAACAATTACAAATACATTTGACTTATTTTTAATTTTTTTATTTCAGGCAATGACATAAAAAAGTACAAAGTTGACAACACATAATAATATAAATTAATATAGTGCAAAAGGTAATGTATAGTATGTAATGCATGCTTATTTCCAATTACAATTAAATTATTTGCATTTATTTGATGTCTTTTATATTTTTATCCTTTTTTAAAAAATTTACTTTATTCTATCTTGGGTGTACTTGGCGTCAAGCGTTAGGAAAAACGACGTTACTGGCTTTACTCCTAAATAATCTCATTATTTTTACGTACGTTACCGGCCAAAAGTTTGGACACTAGGGGTGTAACGGTACGTGTATTTGTATTGAACCGTTTCGGTACGAGTTTCCACACGGACATATTGAGTAGCGTAACGCACGTTGTGTAACCGATGCACACCGAGGCACAACACACGGCATGCTAGCAGCTAACGGGCTACGATAGACTGACCATACGTCCTCTTTTCACCGGACATGTCCTCTTTTGCGGAGCTGTCAGGGCGGAGTTTCTTAAATGCCTCAAATGTCCGGCATTTTGAGTTAGGGTTGCGTGTATTTTCAATGTACGTTCAGGGTTGAGAAGGGGTTAAAAACAAAACAAATTGTGCACGCAGCAGCATTGGTGAGGGAGGGGCAGAGACAGAGAGAGAGAGAGAGTTATGATAAACGTGCATGCGTCGCCAGGCTCTGCTTTTTATCCATAGATTTATCACATTAATTTTTTATTATCTATAGCAGGGGTATCAAAAGTGTGCCCCGGAGGCCATTTGCAGCCCACAGCTATTGGACACACCTTCTCATTCAATGGGTTTTCTTTATTTTCATGACTATTTACATCGTAGATTGTCACTGAAGGCATCAAAGCTATGAATGAACACATGTGGAGTTATGTACTTAACATAAAAAGGTGAGATAACTGAAAACATGTTTCATATTCTAGTTTCTTCAAAATAGCCACCCTTTGCTCTTGTTACTGCTTTGCACACTCTTGGCATTCTCTCAATTAACTTCAAGCACACCTGTGAAGTGAAAACCATTTCAGGTGACTACATCTTGAAGCTCATCGAGAGAATGCCAAGAGTGTGCAAAAAAAGTAAGAAATGTACTAATTCACTCATTTAAAAATACTACATTTTACCTTTTACTGAGTGCCAAATAGGTTAAATATGGTATTTTACTCAGAGTAATTAAACACTTTTACAAACCCCGTTTCCATATGAGTTGGGAAATTGTGTTAGATGTAAATATAAACGGAATACAATGATTTGCAAATCATTTTCAACCCATATTCAGTTGAATATGCTACAAAGACAACATATTCGATGTTCAAACTGATAACCTTTTTTTTTTGGCAAATAATCATTAACTTTAGAATTTGATGCCAGCAACACGTGACAAAGAAGTTGGGAAAGGTGGCAATAAATACTGATAAAGTTGAGGAATGCTCATCAAACACTTATTTGGAACATCCCACAGGTGAACAGGCAAATTGGGAACAGGTGGGTGCCATGATTGGGTATAAAAGTAGATTCCATGAAATGCTCAGTCATTCACAAACAAGGATGGGGCGAGGGTCACCACTTTGTCAACAAATGCGTGAGCAAATTGTTGAACAGTTTAAGAAAAACCTTTCTCAACCAGCTATTGCAAGGAATTTAGGGATTTCACCATCTACGGTCCGTAATATCATCAAAGGGTTCAGAGAATCTGGAGAAATCGCTGCACGTAAGCAGCTAAGCCCGTGACCTTCGATCACTCAGGCTGTACTGCATCAACAAGTGACATCAGTGTGTAAAGGATATCACCACATGGGCTCAGCAACACTTCAGAAACCCACTGTCAGTAACTACAGGTGGTCGCTACATCTGTGTGCAAGTTAAAACTCTCCTATGCAAGGCGAAAACCGTTTATCAACAACACCCAGAAACGCCGTGGGCTTCGCTGGGCCTGAGCTCATCTAAGATGGACTGATACAAAGTGGAAAAGTGTTCTGTGGTCTGACGAGTCCACATTTCAAATTGTTTTTGGAAACTGTGGTCCTCCGGACCAAAGAGGAAAAGAACCATCCGGATTGTTATAGGCGCAAAGTTGAAAAGCCAGCATGTGTGATGGTATGGGGGTGTATTAGTGCCCAAGACATGGGTAACTTACACATCTGTGAAGGCGCCATTAATGCTGAAAGGTACATACAGGTTTTGGAGCAACATATGTTGCCATCCAAGCAACGTTACCATGGACGCCCCTGCTTATTTCAGCAAGACAATGCCAAGCCATGTGTTACATCAACGTGGCTTCATAGTAAAAGAGTGCGGGTACTAGACTGGCCTGCCTGTAGTCCAGACCTGTCTCCCATTGAAAATGTGTGGCGCATTATGAAGCCTAAAATACCACAACGGAGACCCCCGGACTGTTGAACAACTTAAGCTGTACATCAAGCAAGAATGGGAAAGAATTCCACCTGAGAAGCTTCAAAAATGTGTCTCTTCATTCCCAAACGTTTACTGGGTGTTGTTAAAAGGAAAGGCCATGTAACACAGTGGTGAACATGCCCTTTCCCAACTACTTTGGCACGTGTTGCAGCCATGAAATTCTAAGTTAATTATTATTTGCAAAAAAAAAATTACGTTTATGAGTTTGAACATCAAATATGTTGTCTTTGTAGTGCATTCAATTGAATATGGGTTGAAAAGGATTTGCAAATCATTGTATTCCGTTTATATTTACATCTAACACAATTTCCCAACTCATATGGAAACGGGGTTTGTTGTACATAATATTAAATGTTATCAAAAATGTGCCTGTTACTACATTACATATAAACTTACATCATGATATAAAACCTCAATGGAGGTGTTTGGATGTTTTTTTTAGGGGTTCTATAGGCAGAATTGAACGGCTCCCATACACTCCATAAGCAGACTTTTGATCCCATTTATTTAATATTTAGAATGCATTAAAAAAAATCCATCCGTCGTCATGTCTTTCATAATGATTGTGAATGATAGGAGAGAAAAAAATTGCAGTTCCCCTTTAAAAGGGAGTGAAATTACAACGTTTTCTAAATTTGCTATTTACCTAAATTGACTTACATTTTACTCACTTTTATTCATTTTTAATAAAATATAGAATTTGATTTACTTTTAATACAAAGCAAACAAAAAAGTGAGTAAAATGTAAGAGAAAATATACACTTTTTCAAAATGTTTTACTTAAATTTACTAACATTTTACTCACTTTTAGTGACTTTGAATAAAAATTTAGTATTTTATTTACTTTTACTTGAAAGTAAATAAAATATACAATTTTATTTACTTTTACTGAAAAGTGAGTGAACTATTACTCACTTTAAGTTACACCAAGTAAAATATTACATTTGACATAATTGACATTGAGTAAGTTAAAGTGAGTATACCATTGTATTTGACCTCATTTTACAATAATTGACTCACTTTCAAGTAAAAGTGAGTCAAATACAAAATTTAATTTGCTTTACTTACTCAGTGCCATCTAAAAGGTGGTATTTTATTTATTGTAACTAAAAATTGTATTTTACTTCAATTATAATAAAAAATGCATTTAACTTAGATTAATTTACATTTTACTCACTTTTAAGTATTTTACTACTACATTCGACAGTATCTAATTCACTTTTGATTAAAAGTGAGTTAAGTGCTACATCTTAAACACAGTTACTCACTTAATATAATACGTAACTTAGGTTTAGGAGTGAAATACTACATTTAATTTTTTTTTAAAAGAATGTATACAAACTATTACATTGTTACTTAGCAACACAAATGTAAACGTATGTTTAATTACATTAATTAAAATGTATTATTTTACTCACATTAACTTACTCAATGCCAAATATGTAAACGTATGTTTAATTACATTCATAAAATGTATTATTTTAGTCACTTTTACTTATTCAGTGCTAAATAGGTGAGTAAAATGTAAGTAAAATGAAGTTATAAATACCTCATTTACTAATTTTTCACCCTGAGCAAAATGTAGTATTTTACTCACTATAGTTTGAAGAGGTTTTAAATATTTTACAGTATACTACTCATAAAAGTGAGTAACAATTTTAAAAAATGTAAACTTTTACTTAGTGCAACATATGTCAAATGTAGTTTTTTAATGTATTATTTTGCTCACTTTTACTTAGAGGTAAATATTTAATCATAGCTAGCAGTTTTGAAAGTCTCGACTTTATAAAGGACTGTCAAAAATAATATATATATAAAAACAATTGGTTGTTTACAAAGCTCCGCAAGATAGGAGGTAAAATTAGAAAAGCAGTTTAAGATTGATCAAAAGACGAACAAATATAAATGATAAAAAAGGCTTTCAGGGTCGAACTGGAAGAAGCCAATTAATTGTTTTGCTTGTGTGAGATTTTATGTACGTACTAAAGCTGAAAAGTTACTGATCAATAATCACATTCAACCCACCTGTCGCTTTAAAACCAAGTGCTTGCCCTTCCAGTATTTGAGCATCTGGAGGGACTGCAGCGTGCTGACGATGTCCACAGGGTTCACTGCCGTCTCCTGGCTGATTTCTGAACATAAACATTCAAGTTTTACATATGATTCAACTTTTAGACACAATAACATAACCAGACAAGGTTATTTGTCTTACAAAATGTGATGCACTGATACTAAGTTTAGTTTGTGTGCAGCAATTTTATTCCGGGGCTTGGAGTGGAGGCCTCTTTACAACTGAAGTAAATATCTTTAAAAATGCATGCCATCCTTTTAACAAATTGTCCACATGACTTCCCACTTACTAATGGATATCTAGCATCATTTTGTGTGTTGGTACTTGTAGAGCAGGGGTGAAAAGCCCACTGCATGCAAAGTAACCACATATATATACATATATATATATGTCTTAATTAGATTATCCAAAAAATAGTGCTCGATACCGTGGTAGAGCGTAATATGTATGTGTGGGAAAAAAATCACAAGACTATTTCATCTCTACAGGCCTGTTTCATGAGGGGTTTCCTCAATCCTCAGGAGATTTTTCCCAAACGTTTACTGAGTGTTGTTAAAAGGAAAGGCCATGTAACACAGTGGTGAACATGCCCTTTCCCAACTACTTTGGCACGTGTTGCAGCCATGAAATTATAAGTTAGTTATTATTTGCTAAAAAAAAAAAAAGTTTATGCGTTTGAACATCAAATATCTTGTCTTTGTAGTGCGTTCAATTGAATATGGGTTGAAAAGGATTTGCAAATCATGGTGTTCCGTTTATATTTACATCCAACCCAACTCATATGGAAACGGGGTTTGTATATATATATATATATATATATATATATATATATATAGACACACACACACACACACACACACACATATGTATATAGTGCTTTGACGGACATAATTTCTTTTCAAGTGCAGCAGAGAATAGAAGGCGCAGATGACTTGGAAATCACATTTGTGGTAAACACTCTCAGTTTGAACGTGAAGAACAGTGTGTTAATATTCATGTTGGACCTTCTAACATAAGCAGACAATAACCACGTTTTATTTTGCATTGCCGATTGTGAAAAGCGCAGTCTGTTCAAATGGACTCCCCGCAGACTGGCTTGATTGACGATGACACAAGCGGTGTTTGACAGGCCTGCAGCTGTCGATTTTAATAATCGAGTAATCTATCGATTAGTTTGTTGGATTAATTTGATTAGTTCGATTTACGTTCTTTTGTCTTTTATTTACCATCTTTCAACTTTGTATTCCCCCCCCCTTTTAATTTTTATTTAACATGCTTTACCTTTTATACCTTGTATTAACTTTCTATTTAACTTGTTTTACCTTCTTTACCTTTTAACTTGCTTTACTTTTTTATACATTTTATTTACTTTCTATTAAATTTATTTCATCTTTACGTTTTATTTGCCTTCTATTTAACCTGTATTTTACCTTCTTATACGTTTTTTTTTAACTTGTTTTATCTTCTTATACCTTTTATTTACATTCCTTTACCTTCTATTTTACCTTTTTTTTTTTTTTTACCATTGTTTAACTTTGTTTAATTTCTTTTACCTTATATTTACCTTCAACTTAGCTTTTACTTGTCTTTTTCTACCTTCTAATTTCCTTTCATTACATTCCATTTACCTTTTTTTTAACCATCTTTTACCTTTTTTAAAACCCTGTTTTACCGGTTATTATTTACCTTCTTTTACCTTCCATTATAATAATAATAATAATAATAATAATAATAATAATAATAATAGATTTTATTTGTAAAAAGCCCTTTACATTGAGCAAACAACCTCAAAGTGCTAGTGTATTGAAAAAAAATAAAAAAATAAAAAGATAATAAAAAATAAAAACTAGAACAGCCTAATAGCTAGAACTAGTATGCATATATCTATAAAAAGGCTTTTTTTAAAAGAAGGGTTTTTAAGCCTTTTTTAAAAGCATCCACAGTCTGTGGTGCCCTCAGGTGGTCAGGGAGAGCATTCCACAGACTGGGAGCGGCGGAGCAGAAAGCCCTATATTTACCTTTTATTTATCTTACTTTACCTTCTATTTTCCTTCGATTACCTTTTACTTGCTTTATTTAACTTTTATTTACCTTCTTTTATTTTCTATACACCTTTTACTGTCTTTAACCTTCTATTTAACCTCGTTTATCTTCTTTTATGCTGTACGGGTTTGATCAATCTTTATGTTGTCTGGATTATTCAATCTTTATTAGTGACACTCATTAAACAACAGGTTATTTAGGCAACATAATATAAATCAAATATGTTTTGCAATTGAATTGGTCGATGTAATCAATTAATCGCTGCAACCCTTGTTGTCAACATAATAAAAACTCGTCATTGTAATCAAAACTAATATAAACATTAACTATTTTGCTTTTTATAAAATGTATTTATTTTATTTTGTGGTGAAGCTTTTCCAAATTAGTTTCACAGGTTTAAAGAATTCATTTCTGACCTTTAATGGAGATTTCCTTCCCTTGAAAGTTGTTCAAGTAGCGTAGCAGCACCTCCTTCCAGTAACTGCGATAGCTGATAAGGCCCAGGTCAGATAGGGGACGTTCTGGCGAGCCCACTTTCTCCTCCACCTTCGACAACAGGTAACCTGGAAAGATGCACAGACAAAGACTGTGGTACTATGTTCCACTGATATTAATCAAGTATATTATACTCGTCAAAATGCAAGGTTGTAAAGTTTTCCTGGAGATACAAAATCATAAAAAAACACAAACACAACCATAATCAGGACTTTACAGTACTTACTAAAGTCTATTAGCATCTTGCCGTAGCCTTGTCTCATGTACTGTGGCATGGTGAGGATGCAGGACACGTTGTAGTTTAGGAAAGAGTTTTTCTCCTAAACATGGAGGACAAATGTACAAATATTGAAAGCAGCGTAATATATCAGTGGAATACACAATGACACAACTAAGGGTGTGTCGGGTGTCACGATACAACCTTTTCCCTTCAAATATGATATCGATATCGGGCGATACTGATATTGGTCAGATATCAGCACAGGTAACCACATTTATATTTATTTCTGATTTCATAGGATTCAGTTGTCGTTGGACCTTTTGGAACAGGTTACCTGAACTAAGGAAAACCGAGGTACCACAACACTTGCATTAGCCCGTGGCTTGATTGTAAATGACAAATAGCAGTTCTATGGAAAGCCAGGTAACGTCAATAAAAATCTGAAAATCACCACAAGTTGCAAAGGAAAGGACTTTTCTCACCTTGGAGAAATACCCGACTAGGTGGCAACCTGTGTTGTCAGCCTCAGTCATCACGTAGAAGAGGAAAGGTTCGACGTCGTAATACAGAGTCTTGTGGTCCAGGAAGAGTTTGGCCAACAGACACAGGTTCTGACAGTAAATCTGTGACAAAAACAGTACTCTCATTAAATACATTTTCCACTGTAATTAGCATAAAATTGACTTGTTTTTAGCAAAAATAAAGGATTAAGTTCCGCCACAATTTGGACCAAACCAATACAGATGAACATGTTTATGTCAACGCCCCTTGAAGCGATTGGACAACAACAGTTGTGCACATAACTTAAAATCAAAATCGCAACTAGACATTGCTTGCACATTAAAGTGGCCCTATCATGCAAAACCAACTTTTCTTACCTATTGGTACCTGCTTACGTGTATTTGGGAGCGGCATAAGTCCCGAAAATTTGAAATCAAACCGTAGAGGCATTGCAGAGAGATATTTTTAGAACAATCTTGCTTTCCTTCATACTTCCTCTACACAAACTTTGCTACCTCATCTGAAAAGTGCCTTACTTTTAACTACTATGATTCGTGGGAATGGTCATTATAGCTTTGAGTGTACGTATGCCAAGAAGTATCTTGTTTCACCCTCAAACTTTCACAAAAAGAGACAATGAAACAAAGTACAGTACTTTAGAAATGTGTGAAGATACATTAGCAATGTTACCTTGATTTGTTGTGTAGCTACCTTAGCCTTCCAATGTAAGACAATAGTGTCACTGTCATGCGGCAAAATAAAGAATGATTTAACTAAAAACTACTTTCTCAATGCCTACTGTGTTTGGCAATGGACCAGTTAGTAATATAATCCGTTTTTACGTTTGTGATGTAGCTCATAGAGTGGCTTACTGTGTAAACCTCTATTGTTTACAAATGGTCAAAGCAGCAGGAGTGAATTTTAAAATGATATAAAATATAAAAGCATTTTATTGTCAATATACACATATACCTGTATATGTACAGGATTTAGCATTGAAGAGAGAAAGACTCATAGCTAAAGTATCGTACCAGAAATTTCCGGCCGAGCTTCCTTACATTCTGTCTGCCGCGCCGTCTCCTCCCTCCTTGAGCCGACACCAAACCATGGCCTCGCTATATCATCTGCGATGTTGTGTTGTAGTAAAAGTCAACGAAAACATTAGATGGCCGGTGGCGATCACCGGTGTCCATATTCCATACGGTCTTAGCAAAACACAATCAACTACCAACCATATCTCTGGGGCGGGGACAAAAGTGTAGTCAGCTTGAGGGGAGGGGGGCATGTAAGGAAGGCTTCATTTGCATCTAACAACTCCGCCTTTCAAAACAAACCGTTTTTAGAAGCAGCCGGAAAGTGGCTTCAAAATAGGCTTTACAGCAAAATTCATGCAGTTTTGACCAAATAAACATCATTACTTTTTATGTAGACCAGTAATCTATGTATTTATATCTGCACCTTATTGCTCTTTTAGCCTGCACTACAACGAGCTAATGCAACAAAATGTTGTTCTTATCTGTACTGTGAAGTTCAAATTTGAATGACAATAAAAGGAAGTCTAAGTCTAAGTGTAAGTCTAAGTCTAAGACCTAAATGAAGTGTTTTAAAAATAGTTTTAAAAAATCATGAAATGACCCTTTTATGCTGCGACCTTTAGCCATAGAATGGGCAATTATAAATATTTTTGAACCTACAGTATGTCATGCACCTTTGCATTTATAACACTATTTACTGTATCCCCACAATGGATTTTATGATGATCATTTAATACACTCTGCGATGAGGTGGCGACCTGTCCAGAGTGTACCCCGCCTTCCGCCATAATGCAGCTAAAATAGGCTCCAGCACCCCCGCGACCCCGAACGGGACAAGCGGTAGAAAATGGATGGATGGAATTTAATGCACTGATCATTTAATACACTGATACAATAGATCTCCGCCTATTTATACGTATTTGCAATTTTGCTTTAAATCCTAAATAATTGAATTGAATTTAATTTGAGAGCACCCAGCATGGACAAATAGAACAGACAAGTCATTGTTTTGTCTGCTCGCGGAAAACAAACATCCTAATCTACGATTTGACTCCCTCGAATGGCCTTGACGCTGTGAAAACAGGACCAGGCTGTTCTGAAAAACACCCCCAAGGACACCTCAATGATGGACGCTTTTGACCTCCCTCCCTCCTCAACGACACCTGGAGTCGAACTTTTGCAGATCGGCCTCAGTCTATAAAAAACATTACATCATCACACCCAAGACAATTGGGCACACACGCACACACACCCCACTCCTCCACCCCACGCCTTCACCACCGCTTGTTTCCCCTCGGGGTGATGGTTGGATGGCAGCGCTTCATATCAGCGGTCGCCTTCCAGGGCCCGAACTCCCTTTGTTGCGAGTTTGTCTTGATTAAATGTAACGTGTTTATGTGTTCATTGCATGGAGGTTTTTTCCCACTCCAGACTAGGCCCCCTTAGGAGCCCAGTCTAGATTGTATTTTTTTACTCATCTTTTTCCCCAGCGTTTTACATTTTTCCCATCTTTTACGGGGCGCCTTGTGGCGACCCATCAGCGTTCCTGTTCTGTAACCCTGTACACTGTTTGTTTGTCTAATCTTGAACGGTTTTGTGCTGAAAACAAAGTTTTGTTGTACTTGTGCAATGACAATAAAGACCTACTTATCTATCTATCTATCTATCTATCTATCTATCTATCTATCTATCTATCTATCTATCTATCTATCTATCTATCTATCTATCTATCTATCTATCTATCTATCTATAATTTGTATATTTTGTTATTATTTTATTTACATTTAATTATTTAAAATTTCATCAAGATGTAATATTTTTACTCAACTTTTCCCAGCAGGACAATGCTTTGAATAGACTGTGACTGCATATTTTAAGTATAATACTTTTAAGAAGCAATCTTTAAGTGCTTCCTAATGTGTAAAATTTACTTTAAAATGTGTCTGTCAACTGCAAGAAGCATATAATCGGAAGGAAAACGAAAAATATAATTTTCTAGGCCTTTATCTTTTTTGCCATTTTGAAATGCTGGGATCTCCTGTATTTAAAGGGGTCCTATTAAAACACCTTCTTGTGGTCTACATAACATGTAACGGTGATTCAATTGGTCAAAATCTTGCGTAGATTATGTTTGACAGACCATCTTCAAGCCGCTTTCTGACCGTTTCTTCAGGATGTGACGTTTTGTGGGCAGTCTTATTTACGTGCCCAAGGTACTCCTCCAGGCCAAACCCACTTCAACTGCGTCTCCACCCCGTCAACCATGTTGTACTTTTTAGAGCTTCCATAACGAGTCTACTGACAGATACAAGTTAGAATTATACGATACAGCAAAGGATTTATCATGCTTCTGCATGTACGAGCCAGTCTGCCCCTCAACAAGAGGATCGGGAAAAGAAAGAAATTGTTGACTGCAAAACTTTGGACTGCAACTGGATAAAATTGGCGGACTTGCGCAAAGCTCTTTGTGTGAACCTCTATCTATATGGAGATATCCGCAGATGTAACCAAGGCGTGAAACGTCATTAAAGTCCTAAATTCCAAACGGCTTGTTTGGAGGAAGTTCGGAAGAGGGCTAGATTGTTTTATAAATATCTCTGCCATGCCTCCGTGGTTTGATTTCCAATTTTCGGGACTTATAGAGATCACAAAAACAGGTAAGAAAATAGGTCCCCTTTCAGGTGCAACTTTAATGATATCTTTAACATATTGAAACAGGAGTGAAGTAGTTACGGTAAGGTGTATGAAAAGTGTTCAAGATCAATAATCAGGCATGTGATTTGAACTTAATGAAAAAGACTCAAAATAAGCTGGGGGTGCCCTCAAAGCACACCCCCCTCAAAGCTCCTCCTGGTTTTTTAGCAATTGAACATGCAAAAAAAGCACCATTTAAAGATGTTTTAATGTTTAAAGAATGGATAAATTATCAACACAGTTTACATAAATACATACCCAATTCATCCAAATATCACTATGTCTGTTTCAGTAATTACAACTTGTGTTCACATCCACAGGAACCACATGGGTTAGCCTACTCTGTACTGTATTTACAACCTTACTAGTGTTCACTTCACAGCCACAGATGGTTCATCTAGTTATTTACATTATTTACACATTACCTTTGTTCATTCACACATTACTTTGGCATTTTTGCTTTGATGACTCTGACATGAGCCTTCCTGGAAAATTTCTGGGCAGCTTTTTGTTTCTGCTTTAGTGGATTCTGCCTTGAATTTATAATTTATGTTTTATATACGGAATTAAATCCTCACTTCTTTATTTAAGTCTCCAGTTCCCACTGCCTACAAAATGTGCTTACGTCAGCATTTAAGTGCGGGTACCCACATTCTACCATGAAGTTATTTATTTTATTGATCCCAATGTGACATAAGGAGGCACATGTTAGTGTGTATCGAAGTGCTTTTTCACCTTGTTCTTCTTGCCGTCCACCTCGAAGACTGAGATGTGGCTTTTTCGGTAGATTTCATCGCCTGGGGGATGCTTCCAAACACACTTGGCCTTGCGTGAAAAGGATAAACAAGCACAGAAAGCTTTAGAAACAAAGTAACAGCTAAAATAGGGCTACAATCCTAATAACCGTTTTAACGCTGATTCTGATAATAGTTTGGACAAAGGCAGACGTATTCTGTGTTTTAAACTACAGTCCATTTCCATGTTTAATTAAAATGTGTGACTATGGGGGCTTCCAAATATACATATTTTAAACAACTCCCTACTCCAAACCCAAACTATAATTCCAATGATTAACGCACAAAAACTTAACTAAAATATATACAAATATTGCCATTAATGACAACGTTTTACATGGCAGACGTAAGTGAATTTACCGGTACTATCTTTCAGTAAGCCAATGCATGTTTCATAGGGGTTTAGTTCCCATCGGGTACTGCGTAGCTCAAACTCTGAATCAAGAGTTCTAGTTCACCAAGTTATTCTGCACTCATAAAGTTGGTTATGTGCATAGTGGCAGTCATGCTGAATGCAGTGTTTCCCATACATGCGGCACCGCCACAAATACATTTCGACCGTCACAAACAGATTCATTTCATTTTTATTTATCTCCTTCATTGATGTGCATCTTTGATCGATAGACAATTATACCTCAATTATTGAATTATACATTTACACACCAATGCCTGAGAAGGAGCAGGATGAAGAAAAATCTTATATTTTCCTGCCCCCTTCAACATAATACATAGTCTTACTTAGTGGATATCATATAAACCAACAATTACGGTACATCCAAATATAATGAAAACAAACAAAAAACACAACATGTGCAAAACTTCATGAAGTACAAACCGAACAAAACAAAAAAAAGTAATATACACCTCACGGGATGATACAAAACAAATACAAAACCAGGCAAAAATAAGTAAAATAATAAATATAAAGCAAAATGTAAACACTTATGTCTGTCCATATGATCTTATTGTTATGTCTTTATATATTTTTTTCAATTGGAATATATTTTTACAATCTTTTATCTCATTGTAAAGAGAATTCCATAGTCGAACCCCCACCACTGATATACCAATTTGTTTTAAAGTTGTCCTTGAATACTGATGTTTGAAACGACCTTTTCTTCTACGCTCTTCATTCTCAGAAGTTATGACAAACATTTTTTGTAAATTTGCTGGTAATGTTTTACTTTTAGCCTTAAACATAACACATAAAGTCTGTAACTTTACTAGCTCCTGTCATTTCAATAAACCAGAATTAATAAATAATATGTTAGTGTGTTCAAAGTAATCTAATTTATGAATAATCCTTATAGCTCTTTTCTGTAGTTGATACAATGCCTTTATGTTACTCTTATATGTGTTCCCCCACACTTCCATACAGTAGCTGATATACTGTATATAAGTGCACAATACAATATACACATTGCCCTATAATCCAACACATATTTTACCTTATCTAATATAAAAATACTCTTAGACATCTTTTTCCGTACATGTACAATATGAGATTTCCATGTCAGACCGTCATCCAGTATCACTCCTAAAAATCTTAAGTTCAGAAACCCTTTCAATATCAATTCCATCTATTGACAGTTTGATCGTTTCCTCCCTTTTCCTCTTACAAAAAATCATGAACTTTGTTTTTTTTACATTTAATGATAATTTATTGACATCAAACCATCTCTTAAGTTTAAGATTTGGTATTATACGTTCTTTTTTTTTTTTCAAAAAAAGCAACCAGAAAGAAATGTAGCGACTTTTTATGGTCTTATTGGTCACTTTTGGAGACTAACATTTAAATATGGTTGCTGTTGTCTGTGGCCTTTCCTATAAAGAAAAACATGTAAAAACTAGGAACGTAGCGGTACATGTATTCGTATCGGAATTTTAGCCAGACGGACTCTTCGATTCGGCAAACGCTCCCTAGATAAATAAAGTTAGCGACAAAAAGATGATATACCTTGTGTCAGACGTCTATTTGGTGAGAAAAATGCATGCAGCCCTCCGTCCATGCCAGGTCTACAAACTGGAACTACGAAATGCTGCACCTCAGTCAATGAGGGATTTTTATCCACTAAAAATAGAGATGTCCGATAATGGCTTTTTTCCCGATATCCCATATCCCGATATTGTCCAACTCTTAATTACCGATACCGATATAAACCGATACCGATATATACAGTCGTGGAATTAACACATAATTATGCCTAATTTTGTTGTGATGCCCCGCTGGATGCATTAAACAATGTAACAAGGTTTTCCAAAATAAATCAACTCAAGTTATGGAAAAAAGTGCCAACATGGCACTGCCATATTTATTATTGAAGTCACAAAGTACATTATTTTTTTTAACATTCCTCAAAACAGCAGCTTGGAATTTGGGACATGCTCTCCCTGAGAGAGACTATGAGGAGGTTGAGGTGGGCGGGGTTGAGGTGGGGGCGGGGGGTAGGGGGTAGCGGGGGGTGTATATTGTAGCGTCTCGGAAGAGTTAGTGCTGCAAGGGATTCTGGGTATTTGTTCTGTAGTGTTTACGTTGTGTTACGGTGCGGATGTTCTCCCGAAATGTGTATGTCATTCTTGTTTGGTGTGGGTTCACAGTGTGGCGCATATTTGTAACAGTGTTAAAGTTGTTTATACGGTCACCCTCAGTGTGACCTGTATGGCTGTTGAACAAGTATGCATTGCATTCACTTGTGAATGTGAAAAGCCGTAGATATAATGTGATGGGCCAGCACGCAAGACAGTGCCTTTAAGGTTTATTGGCCCTCTGTGCCTCTCCCTACGTCCGTGTACACAGCGGTGTCCATGTACACAGCAGCGTTATAAAAAGTCACAAATTTTACTTTTTGAAACTGATACCAATAATTATGAAACCGATACTGCTAATTTCCGATATTACATTTTAAAGCATTTATCGGCCGATTATATCGGCAGTCCGATATTATCGGACATCCCTAACTAAAAATAAAAAAGTCATTGACACTGTTCAATCTATTAGTGTTCTACTTTGTCTGCAATATTGCACTTTCCTCCAAAGTATAGCAGTAAACAGCAGTGTCCAAAGTGTGCCTTACCCAGGTGCCATTTTCTGCACGCAACTTGTTTTTTATTGTCCCAAAGCATAATCTGAAAATACAATTTATTTTTATTAGATTTAGTATGTCACCTATAATGCAAGCTTAATATCTTATAGAACAGCATTTTGAATTATTTTTACCCATCTTTAATGTACAAAATATTTTAAAATGGGCTTCACATGCTTCCGTTTTTACCTGCACCAGAAGGTTATCTTATCACCAGGGATTGTTTGTCTGTTACTTATCTATCAACATAACTCCAAAATTTAAGGGCGAATTTTGATAAAACTTTGTAAGAAATGTCCAAACTGGGATGACAAAAACGTGATTAGATTTTGGGGGTGATCTGGATCACCATCTAGATTGAAGGATTCTTTACTATTGGGAGACAGGGCCTGGCGCAGGTCTGTGTTTTGCTAATGCTTTTCTAGTTTTCTGTAACTTTCCTTTTAATTTATTGGATAATAAGCTCCCAACAGTTTGTAGTTTTTATATTTCATTTGAAAAAAAAAAAAAAAGATCAAAAGCTAAGTTGTGTTTTATGATTTGCATACCGAAAATGATAATACAGAGGTACAATACTGAACTCTGACAATGCCGTATTGTTGCAACCCTAAAAACGTACTATTATAAAGGTTTGAACGTTCAGTTTACTTCAAAGCACCTACAGTGGAACCTCGATTTACGAACTCAATTGGTTCTTGAACAAGATTCGTAAAGAGACAAGTTTGGATATTGAAGCAAATGTATCTTTTAAAAAAACAATGTAAACATGAATAAGTCTATATTTTTGTTACATTCTGTTCACTTGAACAGTACTGTATACCAAACAAATATGACAAGGGTGTAATGGACCAACTTTCTATTTAATAACAAAGTCAAAACAACCACAACGAGCTGAACAGTCCTGAACTGTCCTCATTCACAGCCGCCCTGCTGACACGCACACACTGTCACTAGCCACGCACACAGTCACTGGCCATGTGGTGCGCTCAGTTTCAACTCCTTAACTTTAACAGGCAGGACACTTCAATGATTAGGAATAAACACATTGAATCCACTTTACCTTGTTAGTAATCGACAAGGCAGTGTCGACAACGCGGTAGATAGTTCCTTAATGTTTGAAATCACACATTGCTTGTCCATTGCTTTCTTTTGACTCATGTTGAACTAGCAAAACTATAAAAATGATGTAAAAGGACAAAAGACCCTTAAAAAATGACAGAAAGAAGAAATTTGCGTAATAGCTACTGAAAGCACACAATGGATGTGCTGCCTGGCACAAAATGGCTGCACTGAGGCACACAATGGGTTGATGAAACACTGGTACACTGAGACAAGGTTTGTACAATAAAGCATATTTCCATTCGGTCAGTGGTTCATAAATCGAAAAGTTCATATGAGGGGTTCGTAAATCAGGATTCCACCATTCTTGGTACTGCAGGGCACTAATAGCTAATTCTACACATAGAAATAAGAGCCTTACCATGTGTCTGCGCAGGATGGTTTGGCTCTTCATATACTTAAGGCAGAATTCGCACATGTACAGCCTCCCCAAGCGGGCATATTCCTCCGGGTACGGAGAGTGGTACCAAGTATCCAGTTCGTAGCGACCGAACACAATGATCTTAATCATGTTGCTCCCCTCCGACACCTGGCCCGTCAGACGAAGCTTCTCCTGTGTAGACCAGCGTAAGAGGATGTTGGTGAAGATGGGTGGAGGAAAGAAATGAAAGGTGGATAGGATGGGGAAATAGGCAGCGGGGAGATAAGAGGAAGAGAGGAGATAATAGAAAATATAGTATGTCCATTAGTCAGGGAAGATGAGGTGAGGCATAAATCACACCTAGAGAAAACCAGCCACACATACAACACAATTACACAATGAAAACGAAGAAAATAGGGCAAAGGAAAAAAGACTTCTGAAGAGCAGACCTGCAGAGGAGCACTCCCAATAACAAACCAAACATATAGTTGCATGGTTACAATTGAAGTATTAAATAACGTTTTTATGAGTGAGCACGGGAAAGCAAACCAACCATTATGTGGACAAGCAGACTTGCACGTTTGAGACGTTGAAATATGATTAGTCTTTAGAGATGCGTATAAGGAAGTCTTTAGTTATGTAGTCTTTGATCAGTAATTAATCAAGAGTCATAAGAAAAACACAAGGAAAAAATGTTAATACTTAAAAGGGTCATATTATGCAAAACCAAATTTTATTATCTGTTGGTACTTGTTTTTGTGTATTTGGGATCCCAAAAAGTCCCGGAAATCAAACCATGAACCATGAAGGCATGGTGGGGATATTAAAAACAATCTTGCCTTCCTAAAAAACTTGCTCCAAATGAGCCATTTGGAATTTGAGACAGTTGTGACGTTGTCTTAGCCTTAGTTACGTCAGCGGATATCGCCATATATGGGCGACATTTTACCCCAAGACCTTTGCGCGAGTCCCCCATTTTTATTCAGTCGTAGTCTATAAGTTCATTCTTCTTCTCTATCCTCTTGTTGTGGGGCAGACCGGTTTGCAAAATCCTCCGCTGTTGCCATTTTTCATATAAAGTAGCGTATAGTTCTGACTAGGGCTGTGAATCTTTGGGCACCACACGATTCAATCCTTGGGGCTTACGATTTGATTCGAAATCGATTCAAAACGATTGCCGATTCAAAATGAATACTTTTTAATAACATTGGGTGCCAGTTCTATGATTAACAACATTCCTCCATGAAATAGATATACAGCTCCGATACATTTCTATATTACTTAAATGAAAACTGGTTTTGTTTCATAAAATTCTACACAAACATTTTATGAAGTCAAATACAAACAAAGCAAGAAAAGTATCCCCCACTTTCCTTTTCTAAAGTAAATCTGTACAGGAGATATGGACATCTACATCAACAATATGTCTTGCCTGAGGGCCTGGACAGGACAGATTAAAAAAAATATATATATACACTACCGTTCAAAAGTTTGGGGTCACATTGAAATGTCCTTATTTTTGAAGGAAAAGCACTGTACTTTTCAATGACTTTAAAGAAATACACTATACATTGCTAATGTGGTAAATGACTATTCTAGCTGCAAATGTCTGGTTTTTGATGCAATATCTACATAGGTGTATAGAGGCCCATTTCCAGCAACTATCACTCCAGTGTTCTAATGGTACAATGTGTTTGCTCATTGGCTCAGAAGGCTAATTGATGATTAAAAAACCCTTGTGCAATCATGTTCACACATCTGAAAACAGTTTAGCTTGTTACAGAAGCTACAAAACTGACCTTCCTTTGAGCAGATTGAGTTTCTGGAGCATCACATTTGTGGGGTCAATTAAACGCTCAAAATGGCCAGAAAAAGAGAACTTTCATCTGAAACTCGACAGTCTATTCTTGTTCTTAGAAATGAAGGCTATTCCACAAAATTGTTTGGGTGACCTCAAACTTTTGAACGGTAGTGTATATATATATAAATACATATATATATATATACACACACATATATGTATACATACATACGTATATATATATATATATATATATATATATATATATATATATATATATATATATATATATATATATATATACACACACACATATATATACATACATACATACATACATACGTATATATATATATATATATATATACATACATACGTATATATATATATATATATATATATATATATATATATATATATATATATATATATATATATATATAATTATTGTTTTTTTTTATCGATTAGTCATTCCAAATAAGTATCGCGATTCATTCTAAAATCGATTTTTTTTTTACACCCCTAGTTGTAAAATATCTGTCACTAGACTTCATATGGAAGCACTAAAAACTACAACATGGCTGACGGGGTGAGGACGCAATCGAAGGGGGGCTTAGCCTAGAGAAGGGGCCCGGCACGCAAATAAGACCGCCCACAAAACGGTGCATTCTGAAAAAATAGAAGGCGGCTTGAAGATGGTCTGTAAAACAAAATCTATGCAAAAGTTGGACCTAACAACCACCATTACATGTTGTAGATCAGTGTTTCTTAAACATAGGGCTGCCAAAAATATATTTTTTATCAGCGGTGGTGGTCCTTATGGGCTGCAGCGGTACTCAGCTGTAATACATTTTTCCACCACGTGTGGCAGTAATGACAATCTCAAACAAACAGAAGAAACCTGGAGCTAAAGTCAGAGACATTTCCCGAAGCACAAAAATTACGACTAACGTGGAAAATCTGTATTTTCAATCGCACTTAATTTTTATTGAGTTTATTTAAGAAACTATATTACTAATTTAGTTTATTGTTTGTAAATACATTTTTCATCAGTTATTTATGACTCCCTTGTTATGCAGTACACATTGTTTCATATCATTTTGATAAGGTCGTAAACTGCAAGTAGATATTATTATTGAATATGATTCAAACAAAAAGTGAGTGCTAATTCAGTGTTACCATTTCAGTGGGCCACGGGCCTCTCTGTAATGGAAAAATTGGGCCCAGGGGTCTAAAACATTAAGAAATCCTGATGGAGACCACAAGGAAGTGTTTTAAAGGCAGAAAATAAGTCATAATATTGTGGTGAACAAGGTGTGTTGCAATACAATTCCTGCAGGTTTTGTAATACGCTAAAAGGCAATCAAATGAAAGGCTAATTAAAGCTATATTATATTGTTCTAATGACCTAACACAAGGCAACAACATATAGAGGACAGGCCTCCACAGAGGCCCTGATTGAGACTTCCATATCTAATGAAAATCAGGTATTATTATTAGGGGTCAAATACAAAATGGCTCTGAATGGGTCTCAATGGAACGGAACAACGGGAGAAACAACACAGAATAACTGAAAAGGATTGTTCCATCTACCACGTATATTTCAGACTCCTCCTGAGGCTGCAGAGGAGCGTGTGCAGACTGGAAAAGAGAAGAAGAGGAAGAAGGCAGAACAGGGGGGGGCGGGAAGGAGGGAGGCAAATAACAAAACACAAGGAGAAAGGAGTGAAGGAGGTGGGTGATGATGAGTTTTCTCTCTTACAAGGTCCTCCGAGGCACGTGCCTGCGCTTTCCTGAACAAATCCAGATCGTAGTCGCTGGTGATGTTCTCCAGCAGGGGCTCGCGACTGGTCCCGTGGCTCTGACGATGATCCTAGCGGTAAAGACAGCCATTCAAACAATTCAAATAAGCAGCGCCTTAACCGGACTAACAGCCACTAACCATGTACTTTTCCTTCTGCTCCTTATTGGGGCCAGAGTTCCTCTTCTTCCTCAGCTCAGTCACCTTCTCCTTGTAGCGCAGCTGACACTCTGTTGGGGACTGACACATTCGAGAGACCTGCTCACACCTGGCAATACCACGTCTTAAAGGATCTCATCGCACGCAGACAAGGCGTGTGAACCAAACACACCAAAGCTTTTGTTTTGACTGAGTTTGGCCGATGGCCTCCCACACCTTCATAACATTCGAAAGGTGAAGAGTATGTAAAAAGACAGCGGTGTTAGACTGGTTTTCATTGAGGGCCATGTCGCAGTTATTGCTGCTCTCAGAGGGCCGCTTGTAACTGAGTAATATTTGAATGAATGTAAAAATTTATAAGGAGTCGTCTCGATATTATTACTAGGGTTGTGAATCTTTGGGTGTCCCACGATTCGATTCAATATCGATTCTTGGGGTCACAATTCGATTCAAAATCGATTTTTTTTCCATTCAACGTGATTCTCGATTCAAAAACGATATTTTCCCGATTCAAAACGATTCTCTATTCATTCAATACATAGGATTTCAGCAGGATCTACCCCAGTCTGCTGACATGCAAGCAGAGTAGTAGATTTTTGTAAAAAGCTTTTATAATTGTAAAGGACAATGTTTTATCAACTGATTGCAATAATGTAAATTTGTTTTAACTATTAAATGAACCAAAAATATGACTTATTTTATCTTTGTGAAAATATTGGACACAGTGTGTTGTCAAGCTTATGAGATGCGATGCAAGTGTAAGCCACTGTGACACTATTGTTCTTTTTTTTCTTTTTTATAAATGTCTAATGATAATGTCAATGAGGGATTTTTAATCACTGCTATGTTGAAATTGTAACTAATATTGATACTGTTGTTGATAATATTCATTTTTGTTTCACTACTTTTGGTTTGTTCTGTGTCATGTTTGTGTCTCCTCTCAATTGCTCTGTTTATTGAGTGTTGCTGGGTCGGATTTGGTTTTGGAATTGGATTGCATTGTTATGGTATTGCTGTGTATTGTTTTGTTGGATTGATTAATTTAAAAAAAAAATAATAATAATGAAAAAAATAATTAAAAAAAAAAAAGAGAATCGATTCTGAATCGCACAACGTGAGAATTACGATTCGAATTCGAAACGATTTTTTCCCACACCCCTAATTATTACACAATTGCCTACCCGTTTTATTGAAATATGTATTTTTTACGTACACTATAAAAAAAAAAAATTGCTGTAAAAAACTATATAACCAGGGACAGCGATTTACAAAATGTGTAAGAAGACAATGGCAACTTTTAAGGAGAAAAAGTCCAACTGGAGCAGCAGCGCGAAGCAAGTGTACGTCATGCTCGCTGCAGCTGGCTTTTTGTCGGGGACATTGAGGGACCGAAGAAGACCCTCTAAACACGAGTAGTACAGTCTTCAATAACACCAGAAAAAGGTGCTTGATTTGTTGCTTGTCGTTTATAATAAAAAGTCAATAAAAGCTTTAAGACACTTGGGAAATTCTCAACCACGTACATCAGCGGCAACAATTGAAAATATGGCAAAAGAATATACAAATACATATTAATACTAATAATCATAACAGATGTTTTGAAATGTATGTATCGTATTTTTCGGACTATAAGTCGCAGTTTTTTTCATAGTTTGTTTCAGGAGCGACTTATGTGTGAAATTATTAACACATTACCGTAAAATATCAAATAATATTATTTAGCTCATTCACGTAAGAGACTAGATGTATAATATTGCATGGGATTTAGCGATTAGACGTGACAGATTGTTTGGTAAACGTATAGCATGTTCTATATGTTATAGTTATTTGAATGACTTTTACCATAATATGTTACGTTAACATACCAGGCACGTTCTGCTTTAATTTCCCAAGCTTTAAGACACTTGGGAAATTCTCAACCACGTACATCAGCGGCAACAATTGAAAATATGGCAAAAGAATATAAAAATATATATTAATATTAATAATCATAACAGATGTTTTGAAATGTATGTATTAGGGGTGTAACGGTAAGTGTATTTGTATTGAACCGTTTCTGTATGGGGGTTTCGGTTCGGTTCGGAGGTGTACCGAGTTTCCACACGAACATATTAAGTAGCCGCCTCCACTTCCTTCTGCCTGTCTCTGTCAGTCCTCTACACAGCACCCAGCATTGTCCCACCCACACAACCATTGGTTACACGCAGAGCGGTAACAGCCAATCAGCAGTGCGTATTCAGAGCGCATGTAGTCAGTGCTTAGCGTTTAGCAGGTAAGCATCAGGCAGCGGACTCTCCCCAAATTATAATAAACACCTCCCAGTCAACTACTAGTAACATCACTATGAGCTCGTTGACCTTCTAGAAATATAAAAGGCAGCTCGGCTCGCTCGCAGTCCTGGCTTGAGGTGAAGGCTAATTCGCTTTTAGCGTAACGTCAGCTCATTTTGCGCTGTGTGTGTGTGTGTTATGGACAGCAAAGCCCTGTCTGTCTGTTATTTCACTTTACCTTTTTCTGTGTTGATTGAGCTGTGTTGAAGCAGCAAAAAAGGACATTATGTTAAATGAAGAGTTTCTGTCTCTGATAGTTGATATAATAATGTAACTGCATCATAAAGCCTACATGAACTCCATGGTGTTCAGGGATGAATAGTCTCTCCTATTGCTATTGTACTATTTTTTCAGCTATAGTTACATTAATCTTTAGTAATGGAGCAGCCTAGTTTTGAATGGCAGGGTCCCTGCTATCACATGTTGATAAAAATATAACATTTACATAATAAAAATCAACTACAGGCTTCCCAAATGCTATAATAAATCAAGCATGATGAGTTGACTTGAAACTGTTTAATGTTGCACTTTTTATATGTAGAAGAAAAGTTTTGTCATTTTTTTTAATCTGAGCAACAACTTGAGGCAGTTTAATGTTGATTAACGTGGGCAGAATTATTATAGTGTTCCCAATGTTAAAAGGATAAACCCATTGTTTACAAATTTGGTAAATAAATAACCAAAAAATGTATAATTTGTTGTTTTCTTACTGTACCGAAAATTAACCGAACCGTGACCTCTAAACCGAGGTACGTACCGAACCGAAATTTTTGTGTACCGTTACACCCCTAGTATGTATACATTTTTTGAGCCTTTTTAAAGAAAATACTATCACAGCAGATTATGCAAATTACGTGATGAAGTTATGTGACCGCGCCCCCAAAACACCCCCAACCACGCACCTACCGACATAATACACTTGATGTTTTCTTTCACAAACATTTTAAAGAGTGTTTAAGAGCAACGTTAAATGCATATAAATAGTTTGAAGGAGGTTATAAATAGAGATGCCGATAAATGCTTTAAAATTTAATATCGGAAATTATCGGTATCGGTTTCAACCTCCCGATTTTCCCAGGAGACTCCCGAATTTCAGTGCCCCTCCCGAAAATCTCCCGGGGCAACCATTCTCCCATTCTCCCGATTTCCACCCGGACAACATTATTGGGGGCGTGCCTTAAAGGCACTGCCTTCAGCATCCTCTACAACCTGTCGTCACGTTCGCTTTTCCTCCATACAAACAGCGTGCCGGCCCAGTCACATAATATATGCGGCTTTTACACACACATTAGTGAATGCAAGGCATACTTGATCAACAGCCATACAGGTCACACTGAGGGTGACCGTATAAACAACTTTAACACTGTTACAAAGGGACGGCGTGGGGAAGTTAGTAGAGTGGCTGTGCCAGCAATTGGAGCGTTGCTGGTTACTGGGGTTCAATCCCCACCTTCTACCATCCTAGTCATGTCCGTTGTGTCCTTGGGCAAGACACTTCACCTTTGCTCCTGATGGCTGCTGGTTAGCGCCTTGCATGGCAGCTCCCGCCATCAGTGTGTGATTGTGTGTGTGAATGGGTGAATGTGGAAATAGTGTCAAAGCGCTTTGAGTACCTTGAAGGTAGAAAAGCGCTATACAAGTATAAACCATTTATCATTTATCATTTACAAATATGCGCCACACTGTGAACCCACACCAAACAAGAATGACAAACACATTTCGGGAGAACATCCGCACCGTAACACAATATAAACACAACAGAACAAATACCCAAAACCCCTTGCAGCACTAACTCTTCCGGGACGCTACAATATACACCCCCCGCTACCACCAAACCCAACCCCCCAACCCCGCCCCGCCCCCCACCTCATATCGGTTGATTTCGGAATCTGTAATTAATAGTTGGACAATATCGGAATATTGGATATCGGCAAAAAAGCCATTATCGGACATCTCTAGTTATAAAGGCTTCATGGTGTTTAAAGTGAGTAGTAGTTATTTTGCTGGTGGTTCTGGAACATAACCAATGCATAGCAAAAAAAATGAATACAACTTTGTATAGCTGAAAGTTCACACTTAAACTCTATTGTGGTGTTAATAAAGACAACATTAAAAAAAAACTAAAAACTTTTTTGTGTGTGACACCCTGGACCTATTTGTTATGAAGCTGCATTAGTTAATAGCTATGTGATGCAACATAACCAATGCGACTACAATCCTGCTCCTGCCGAAATGAGGAATCACAGACAGTAAAAATTTCATTTGAAAGTTCATCTCTAGATTTTACGAGGCTTCTGCGAGATGAGTAACAGCAGCAGCTTCTGGGTTCAATGCAAAATGAAAAACACACCAATTCTAATGCGCCATATTATCCCCAGGTCTTACAAAAATTGACTTTAGGACTTGGCCCTGATTATTTACTGCTTGTCCATTTCCGCAACAGCACACAAGACACACAGAAAAAAAGCAACTGACGAGTTCAAAGTGAAAAGGGGATCATACCTGGTGTCGTGTGGAGTGTCTATTCTCGTCTTGGCGGTGAGACAGGGTCCTTTCCTCGGCCTGTTTTTCGCGAGTTGAGGGTTTGCCCTGACAAAACATCAAGAGTGTGTAACACCAACGACTCACAGCCAGCCCTGCAGCACAAAACCTCGCAACATTTACGTTCCTACTTTCCCAGGTGTCTTTGCAACCTGACAATTTCAATTTGACCCTGTCGGCACCTCTCGCTTGTACACACTCCGCTCAAGACATACCCGTTGACTCCGAGCTTTGACTAATCCCAAGCCTATGGCTATACATCAGAGCCGTGCAAATTAAGGCCCGGGGGCCACATGCGGCCCGTTAAGCTTTTCAATCTGGCTCGCCGGATATTCCCAAATAATTTTTTTTGATCTTTAAGATGTAAAGTGTAGCTGTCATTATGATGTGCAGTGATGTTTTCTAATGACCGTAAGTCTTCAACTATACAAAGTATTTCAATGGTTGGAATCTGCGCTTTTGCATGATATTTTAGTGACTAGCGTTGTCCCGATGCCAATATTATTTCGATACTTTTCGATACTTTTCTAAATAAAGGGGACCGGAAAACATTGCATTATTGGCTTTATTTTAACAAAAAATCTTAGGGTGTGGCGGACCGGTACTTTTCAGAGGCGGTATGATACCGAATATGATTAATTAGTATCGCAGTACAATACTAATACCTGTATACCGTACAACCCTACTAGTTACTAATCTACGTCACAGCAGCTCAGACGAGGCACCAAGCAGTGTGGGTGGGGAGCGTTTCCACAGAGTGTTTCCAGAGCCTGAAATGCGGGTGTCAGGGACAGACGCGGAAGGAGATTTATACAAGAAGGTTCTAAAGCTTAGTGATACACTACCGTTCAAAAGTTAGGGGTCACCCAAACAATTTTGTGGAATAGCCTTCATTTCTAAGAACAAGAATAGACTGTCGAGTTTCAGATGAAAGTTCTCTTTTTCTGGCCATTCTGAGCGTTTAATTGACCCCACAAATGAGATGCTCCAGAAACTCAATCTGCTCAAAGGAAGGTCAGTTTTGTAGCCTCTGTAACGAGCTAAACTATTGTAGATGTGTGAACATGATTGCACAAGGGTTTTCTAATCGTCAATTAGCCTTCTGAGCCAATGAGCAAACACATTGTACCATTAGAACACTGGAGTGATAGTTGCTGGAAATGGGCCTCTATACACCTGTGTAGATATTGCACCAAAAACCAGACATTTGCAGCTAGAATAGTCATTTACCACATTAGCAATGTATAGTGTATTTCTTTAAAGTTAAGACTAGTTTAAAGTTATCTTCATTGAAAAGTACAGTGCTTTTCCTTCAAAAATAAGGACATTTCAATGTGACCCCAAACTTTTGAACGGTAGTGTATATCACATAGATCAGATTGTAGATGTTTTTTGTTTTTTTTACCCTTCACGTTCATATTTCACTGTGTTTGTTGCATTTTTGTTGCATTTGGCTTGATTGTAAAATATGTGGATGTAGAGGGGGTGTGACGTTCATATGTTCTCAATATTCACGGTTTTATCGTTCATAGAAATTGTTAAATTCCATTTAGTTTTTAAGGCGGTCTGTCATAACATTTATAGCATTCGATCAGACTTTATTGTGAGATTTTATATTAGTTTTCCTAAAAATAGATATACCGGCCCCCAGACACATTTTTTTTCTCTCTAAATTTGGCCCCCGAGTCAAAATAATTGCCCAGGCCTGCTATACATGGTGGCAATGTGTAGAGCAAATATGTACTCTGCAACATGTAGGGATGGAAAATATGGCCTAAAATTTATATTGCCAAATTTATATTGCAGCCTCTTGGGATAACGATATATTATTTGGCATATAAATGATAACAGAACCATTTCAAAACAGGTTACAAAGGCTCCTAATCTGGCTGCTGATGTACGCTGTGATTTCCAGTCGTAATATTTTCTCAAAATTATTGATAATGTACTTGCTAATTTACTTTTAATAGTTGGTTACTTACTGTGGTAACATGATACTATCTACACTTATGTTAAAATGTAATAAACACTTATTTATCTGTTGATTGGATACATTAGTTTTAGGCGATACTACAAATGTGCGTATTGATCCAATACCAAAGTACCTTAAATTCTGGACTATAAGTCGCTACTTTTTTCCTACGCTTTGAACCCTGCGGCTTATGAAACAAAGCAGTTAATTTATGGATTTTTATTTGGAAAAAAAAAAAACACTGACAGTGATTTACTGTTTGTGCTATGGCACCATTTTTTTGGACGAATTTGAATTTATTGGTAGTGCTTTTTTTTTTTCAACCGGAGTGCTGTTGAGTCTTCTATCCATTAACACATTTTCTACTCGTCGCTCCAAGCAACGTTTGTAAGTTTTACAATATAAGTAAAACTGTTTATCCTTATAAACCGTTCCATGAGTGATGTCTGTAGGAGTGTTCATTCATTTTTTTACATGCTATCGTAATGTAATGATGCTGGCATCGTTAGCATTAGCTAATTTTCTAACACTTTTACAGGTGTCTGTGTTAGTATTATTACATTTTAACTGCATTATTTTTGTATTGTTTCAGTTTTACAGATTCCTCAGTATACTAACCAAGACATCACTGTTGAGTAATTGAGTCTGTTTAGCTGATTGGAGAGCTAGCTTCCGCAGCTAGCGGGTCCATGATGATGACTTCTGTTTTGTTTGATCAGCCGTTTTACAGCCGTGTTACAGGCACCGTTTGGAAACAATTAAGGTATTTAAATAAACATCTACAGAATCTTACTGTGTTAATAGCTTATGTTGCAACGATTATGTCTGTGGCTTATAATCCGGTGCGGCTAACATATGGAAAAATGTTTTCTTCTCAAATTTACTGGATGTGGCTAATATAGTACAGAAACGGTAGATACAGGGGCAAGATTGACCACACCAATGTTCATACGTCACATTTTCGGGATCATTAAATGACTCAGGATTTGATCACAACTTCAATCTGACAAAACCACATGATGCGTAACAATATCAATTATTGTTTAACTTATTTCCTTATTCCCTTTTATTGCATGCAAAATGCATAATAAAGTCAATGGTGTAAAATAATTAAACAAATGCAAAAACTACTATTGACATTTATTTCCTGACTTTAAAAATATTTTGTGGTACCGGTAATTAAAAATATTGATCTAATCACTGTAACATCGACCAAATACTAGTACTACACTTGGTATTGTTACTGTCAATATATATATATATATATATATATATATATATATATATATATATATATATATATATATATATATATATATATATATATATATATAAATAATAATATAAATATAATATATATATATATATATATATATATATATATATATATATATATATATATATATATATATATATATATATATATATATATATATATATATATACATATATATATCTACCCTTGTTTACGCTCAAGAGCTCGAGCTTAGTGGTTAGCTATACTTTTTTCTACAATCCTAGTGTGTAGTGTAGCATGTTTGGATATTCCTTGTCCTCTAGTCCAGGGATTCTTAACCTTTTTGACCCCAGGGATCCAACTTTTCCACTACACAGGGGCCCGCGGCCCACTCAAATATGAACACTTAATTAGCAATCTTACTCTTGTTTTAATCGTATTTATTAATTGTATCCAACCTACTTACAGTTTAACAAGTCAACAACCTTGTGGGATATTATTTAACACATCAACCTTAGGCTTGGGCCAAACTGATTAGAAAAAAAAGGTACTGACCAAATATACTGCATAAGAAGGGACTCATAAATAATGAAAAATATAATAAATAATAATAAATGTTTCTAAACTAAATTGTCAATAAAATTAAAGTGTAAATGAAAATACAGCTTTACCACTTTAGTCCTTATTTTTGCGCTAAAGACACTTCTCTCTGACTTTTGTCTGAGATTGTCATCACTGCCACAAGTGGTGGAAAAGTGTATTACAACAACCGAGCAACTAGGGCTGTGAATCTTTAGGCACCGCACGATTTGATTTGATTCGATTCTTGGGGGTTAACGATTCGCCTCAAAATCGATTCTCGAATCAAAATCCATCATTTTTAATAAGATTGAGTGCCAGTTCTATGATTAACTACATTCCTCCATAAAATAAATAAACAGCTCTGATACATTTCTGTATTACGTATATGAAAACCGGTTGTATCGTAAAATTCTACCCAAACATTTAATAAAGTCAAATACAAAGAGAAGTATCCCACACTTCTCTTTAATAAAGTAAGTCTGTACAGCAGATATGATCTCCTACATCAACAATATGATTTGCTTGAGTGGCTGGACAGGACAGGTTTAAAAATGTTTTTAAATTTATTTGTATTTTTTATCAATTTTTGATTTTTTTTTTTTAATCGATTGAGAATCGTTACAAATAACAATTGCGATTCATTTGAAATTTTGACACCGCTAACGCTGTGGCCCATACGGACCACTGCTGAGAAACATTTATTTTTTGGTGGCCCTTTAAAGAGACGTTCGCCGCCCAACATGGTTAAGAAGCACTGTTTCCGGTGACAATGCTACACATAAGAAACATAGTTTAGTTGCCGCCATTGAAGTGAGGATTAGTGACTTAGAAACTGCAATGTGAAGGGACTTTACCTGCTCGGACGCCATTGTTTGCTTGAGGCTTTTAAATTTGCGAGACGTAACCCAGAATGAAAGATCCATTATTACAATTAGGGCTGCAACTAACGATTAATTTGATAATCGATTAATTTGTCGATTATTACTTCGATTAATCGATTAATAATCGGATAAAAGAGACAAAACTACATTTATATCCTTTCCAGTATTTTATTGGGGGAAAAAACGCATACTGGCACCATACTTATTTTGATTATTGTTTCTCAGCTGTTTGTAAATGTTGCAGTTTATAAATAAAGGTTTATTTAAAAAAAAATTTAAAAAAAAAATTGCCTCTGCGCATGCGAATAACATAGATCCAACGAATCGACGACTAAATTAATCGCCAACTATTTTTATAATCGATTTTAATCAATTTTAATCGATTTAATCGATTAGTTGTTGCAGCCCTAATTACAATATGACGATAGTATTAAATCTCTATTGTCGGCCGAGTTTGAATAATTTATATTGTATAAATAGCGCAACCCTAGTGAAGTGAAGTGAATTATATTTATATAGCGCTTTTCTCTAGTGAATCAAAAGCGCTTTACATAGTGAAAACCCAATATCTAAGTTACATTTAAACCAGTGTGGGTGGCACTGCGAGCAGGTGGGTAAAGTGTCTTGCCCAAGGACACAACGGCTGTGACTAGGATGGCGGAAGCGGGGATCGAACCTGAAACCCTCAAGTTGCTGGCACGGCCACTCTACCACCCCACAATTGCATGTGTTTTAATGCCACTTACATGCTGCTCTGAACAGGTCTGTTTATAGAGGGCGGCTCTAATTATTGATTCTTTGGGGATTTTAAACAAGCATGTCACAGGCATGTTATTAAGACATCTCGGAACTGTTTTCATCTGCGAAAAAAAGGGAAGAATATGTCTTCTTTAATAAACCAAGTGTAGAAAAACACAAAGTTAGTAGCAACAGATCAGGTCAAACGTGGTGGAATACATTTTCAATAAAACTTGAATTGTGGGAGTACGTGTGTAAGTGTTAGTACCTTGCATTCATCAGCTGAAAGGTTGTGATAAAGAGGACATCCCGATATGGAGAAGTGTCTCTCATGTCTGCCGGTCAGGTGACCTGAGAGGTCAGAGAAGGATGTAAACGCAAGATCTGTTGCTGCATGCGGTACAAAACTAATGTTCAAATTAACGTCAGCGTTCCTTACCCAGTGAGTTACACCCAGGTGTAGGACACTTCATGTTGAAGTTGTAGCTCTCGTGAAAGCGCCGTCGTTTGGGCCGATGGGAAAGGTCGTGAGCGGCGGCCTCTTTGAGGGAAAGCTCCTTTGCCAACCTCTCGTCTTCCTCTTGAGAAATTATCGCATCGTTGCTGGAAGACACAAGGTCGTTGCCAGGGCTGGAGGCCTCAATGTCTGACTCGGAAGACGGAGCATTGCCGGTCGGCGTGCGGGGAGGGGTCTCGTCGTGGTCTGCCGCCTGCTTTATTACTGCTGAGCACACATAAGCACATTGAAATGACGACTGTTGTTTGTGACAAAAAGGTGTCTTTAAAAAGTAATCTGTCACATACTAACATAGTGAATATTATCAATTTATTGAATCTGTATACTAATATGTCACAATACTAACAACGTGCATATTATCAACTTATGGACCTGATTATACGACGGTATCTTTATTTTAGAAAAAAATAAGTTGACCCCAAATGTTTTTGAACTTTTATCAAAGCAAATAAATGGGACCAAGAAGTAAACGATAATATTTTTATAAAAGTGATAATGAGCAACCTGTATTTACAGTGTTAGAGCATAAGAATTTAAGTTAAAACAGTTTTAAAAAAAACTCAAAAGGCATTCAATGCCTCACCAGGTGTGAAGGTCACCGCACTGTATCGTCTTATAATTTGGTCAAGATGCTAAGTACCATAATGCTATGCTAATGGTTAATGATTTTTGCCTCCAAATTACCCCCTAGCTTCATGTTTTAGTAATTTCATAGATTTTTTTTATCCTGGTAAAAAAAAGGTTGTTTTTTTTACTTATTTTAATTCCATGGTCGTGAAGCCCCAGCAAACCAAGCTAACAATTCACTTGCACCCTGCCTAAAGATGCACTTAACGCTCTACTAGGCCCTGCGGAGAAATCTAATAGTTAGGACGATTGCGAGCGCAGAAAGAAGCACAGAGTTTAAAGAAGCTGACTGGCAAATGAAAGAACACAAAGTGGTCCTTGTTCTTTGCTACCTCACCATGCTACGTCTACCATTACATTAACACGTGGCTTTTTAGGAGTCATTTCAAGCTAGAATTCTCGAGTGATTAATTAGAAGTTGTGCTGTAAATACAAACCCCGTTTCCATATGAGCTGGGAAATTGTGTTAGATGTAAATATAAACGGAATACAATGATTTGCAAATCCTTTTCAACCCATATTCAATTAAATGCACTACAAAGACAAGATATTTGATGTTCAAACCCTTAAAAAAATTTTTTTGCAAATAATAATTTACTTAGAATTTCATGGCTGCAACACGTGCCAAAGTAGTTGGGAAAGGGCATGTTCACCACTGTGTTACATGGCCTTTCCTTTTAACAACACTCAGTAAACGTTTGGGAACTGAGGAGACACATTTTTGAAGCTTCTCAGGTGGAATTCTTTCCCATTCTTGCTTGATGTACAGCTTAAGTTGTTCAACAGTCCGGGGGTCTCCGTTGTGGTATTTTAGGCTTTATAATGTGTCACACATTTTCAATGGGAGACAGGTCTGGACTACAGGCAGGCCAGTCTAGTACCCGCACTCTTTTACTATGAAGCCACGTTGATGTAACACGTGGCTTGGCATTGTCTTGCTGAAATAAGCAAGGGCGTCCATGGTAACGTTGCTTGGATGGCAACATATGTTGCTCCAAAACCTGTATGTACCTTTCAGCATTAATGGTGCCTTCACAGATGTGTAAGTTACCCATGTCTTGGGCACTAATACACCCCCATACCATTACAGATGCTGGCTTTTACACTTTGCGCCTATAACAATCCGGATGGTTCTTTTCCTCTTTGGTCCGGAGGACACGACGTCCACAGTTTCCAAAAACAATTTGAAATGTGGACTCGTCAGACCACAGAACACTTTTCCACTTTGTATCAGTCCATCTTAGATGAACTCAGGCCCAGCGAAGCCGACGGCATTTCTGGGTGTTGTTGATAAACGGTTTTCGCCTTGCATAGGAGAGTTTTAACTTGCACTTACGGATGTATCGACCAACTGTAGTTACTGACAGTGGGTTTCTGAAGTGTTCCTGAGCCCATGTGGTGATATCCTTTACACACTGATGTCGCTTGTTGATGCAGTACCGCCCGAGGGATCGAAGGCAACGGGCTTAGCTGCTTACGTGCAGTGATTTCTCCAGATTCTCTGAACCCTTTGATGATATTACGGACCGTAGATGGTGAAATCCCTAAATTCCTTGCAATAGCTGGTTGAGAAAGGTTTTTCTTAAACTGTTCAACAATTTGCATTTGTTGACAAAGTGGTGACCCTCGCCCCATCCTTGTTTGTGAATGACTGAGCATTTCATGGAATCTACTTTTATACTCAATCATGGCACCCACCTGTTCCCAATTTGACTGTTCACCTGTGGGATGTACCAAATAAGTGTTTGATGAGCATTCCTCAACTTTATCAGTATTTATTGCCACCTTTCCCAACTTCTTTGGCACGTGTTGCTGGCATCAAATTCTAAAGTTAATGATTATTTGCAAAAAAAAAAGTTTCAGTTTGAACATCAAATATGTTGTCTTTGTAGCATATTCAACTGAATATGGGTTGAAAATGATTTGCAAATAATTGTATTCCGTTTATATTTACATCTAACACAATTTCCCAACTCATATGGAAACAGGGTTTGTAATTTGTTTTGAGAAGTTACTAGGGATACAAATTAAGTATCTTTCCTAATAACTGATTACGGTACTTGACAAGTACAACGGTACCTCGGTTTTCGTACACCCCACTTTTCCTCACAATTTCTTTGGGAGTTGATTTATACAGTTGCAAGAAAAAGTATGTGAACCCTTTGGGATTACTTTGATTTCTGCATGAATTGGTGATAAAATGTCTTCTGCTCTTCATCAAAGTCACAACAATAGACAAACACCGTCTGATTAAACTGTTTACACAACATGCTGTAACTGTTTACACAACATGTAAACATTCACAGTGCAGGGTGGAAAAGGTATGTGAACCCTTGGATTTAATAACTGGTTGACCCTCCTTTGGCAGCAATAACCTCAACCAAACATTTCCTGTAGTTGCAGATAAAACCTGCACAACAGTCAGGAGGAATTTTGGACCATTGCTCTTCACAAAACTGTTTCAGTTCAATAATATTCTTGGGATATCTGGTGTGAATCGCTCTCTTGAGGTCATGCCACAGCATCTCAATCGGCTCAGGGGCCGCATTGAGGAAAATCTATTTCCAAGCGGGGCGGACTGGTAAAATCATGGCATAATATTTTAAAATAAACACAACTTCAAAATTATTTTGTTTTACTTCAGCCAAAAATAAAACAAGCACATTCTGGAAATGTACATATTACAAATAATCCTCTTGGCAAAACACTTCAAGTTAGTTGAAAGATTCTGAGGAGCAGTTCAAAACATTATGAAGAACACAATGAACTTAGACTTTGTCTCAGTGTTTTTACAAAGCCATTAAACTTTAAGCACTTCCTGTTCAGCATTCTCGTGTTGGCAGTATATTAAAGATGTGTTTGGAAAAGCAACCGAGTGTTTCCTCAAACCGCCGCATTGGTGACATCCACAACTGCCACAACACATTCATGTATATCATTCAAACATTACTATTATAATTAGAGATGTCCGATAATGGCTTTTTTGCAGATATCCGATATTCCGATATTGTCCAACTCTTAATTACCGATACCGATATCAACCGATACCGATATATACAGTCGTGGAATTAACACATTATTATGCCTAATTTTGTTGTGATGCCCCGCTGGATGCATTAAACAATGTAACAAGGTTTTCCAAAATAAATCAACTCAAGTTATGCAAAAAAATACCAACATGGCACTGCCATATTTATTATTGAAGTCACAAAGTGCATTATTTTTTTTAACATGCCTCAAAACAGCAGCTTGTAATTTGGGACATGTTCTCCCTGAGAGATCATGAGGAGGTTGAGGTGGGTGGGGTTTTTTGGAGGGCGGGGTTTGAGGGGTAGCAGGGGTGTATAGTATAGCATCCCGGAAGAGTTAGTGCTGCAAGGGGTTCTGGGTATTTGTTCTGTTGTGTTTATGTTGTGTTATGGTGCGGATGTTCTCCCGAAATGTGTTTGTCATTCTTGTTTGGTGTGGGTTCACAGTGTGGCGCATATTTGTAACAGTGTTAAAGTTGTTTATACGGTCACCCTCAGTGTGACCTGTATGGCTGTTGAACAAGTATGCCTTGCATCCACTTGTGTGTGTGAAAAACAGTATATATTATGTGACTGGGCCAGCACGCAAAGGCAGCGCCTTTAAGGTTTATTGGTGCTCAATACTGCTCCCTACGTCCGTGTGTGCACAGCGGCGTTTTAAGAAGTCATGAATTTTACTTTTTGAAACCGATACCGATCATTTTGAAACCGATACCGATAATTTCCGATATTACATTTTAAAGCATTTATCGGCCGATAATATCGGCAGTCTGATATTATCGGACATCTCTAATTATAATAGAATCAAAACAATTGTCAAAATGACACCATAATAGCCTAATTACAGGTAACATAACTACTAATGTACCCAATATGAACATAGTAGATTTAAGCAGAAAAAAAAATAGAACAAATGTAGAAACACACATTTTTAAAATGGAGTTCAGAGTGGACATCGCGCGTCAACCAGTTGCGAGCGCTGCACAGAACGGATGATGGTCATGTTGACTAAGTCTTGGCATCTTACCGTTTCGTTATTTTATCTGTTGAGTGGATAATTTACAATAAAAAAAAGGTATTGTGCGTCGCTACAGCATTAGTCTGCCGCCAGCCACAACAGGAGCAGCTGTCTGCTTGCACCTGCACTGAATGGAGCAGCGGCAGCCAAACCATGAGGACGCTTAAAGTAAGCTGACAGGTCATCTTAAATAATGTGATGTGTTATGTGGGTACACAAAAATTGCTATAGCACCATCCAGTGGACACATTTAGAACAGCAGTTTATTTTCATAAAAAAAAATATAAGTATACTTAGCCAATTAATTTTGCAAGCCATGGGCCCGATTAAGCCTGTTTGCGGGCCTGGTACGGCCCAGGGGCCGTACGTTTGACACCCCAGTTCTACAGTGTATTATTTAAAAAGTTGCAGCTATCTTTATGCTGAGTCATTCATGCCAGTTACAAAAAAGGTCATATGTGCCATTTTTGTCTTGTTTAAAATCAGGAACACGCTGTGATCACACAAAGAACGAAAGGACAGCACTCTGTAATGAATACATGACTTCCCTTCTCACCATTTTGTTGTCGTTCCTCATTTTCAACTTTGTCCTCTTATTCTACCATTGCCTTATTATTTTGAATCTCCCAGTCTGTCCTTCCTTCGTCTATGACCATGATGCCGTTCCCCTAATATAATCATTGTTTGCTTTGTTGCCCGTCTGGTTTAGAAAAAAGCATGCTTTTTCCACAAAATACATTCAGATCATTTTCTAGTTTCAGATGTAAGAAATACATCAAAACACAAAACAAATTATAACATTGAACTGTGTTACGAATGCATAATGCATTGTTTTTTTTCTGATAAAATTTCATTTTCATTTCATGATAAAATACAGGGCAGAAACCTGCGAAAGCAGCACCAAGTTCAGCCTACCCTGATTTTGCAATCCTTCATAAACTAGGTTAGATGGCTATAGATATTGTTTTTTCTGCATGTCGCCAATACGTTTGCAGAAGGTGTCCAAAAAACGGGCCGCGGGCCAAGTGCAGGACACCAGCCTCTTCAATTCGACCTGCGAGACGCCATGAGTTCAGAGCATCGCACCGTACTTTCTAATTAATCTTAAATACCCGGCAGTCTCTGAATGTTACATATTTTCTACCAACTTGTGGACAATGTAAGTAAATCAGATCGATGACCCTTGAAAGTACTTTGTAATAGTAGCACTGCAATCCAAACAACCTTCCCAAGTCATGGCGCAAAAACAAAAAAATTAAAATGCAAATAACAAAGGTCAAAAAACATGGTCACACATAAGAAAACCCGTTCACTGAACTTTGTGGATATTATAAAAAACGTCCAAAAAAACATGAAACAATTCAAAATTACATTCATTTAAATCCATTAGAGTGCATGGGAAAAATGTAAAACACTCTCTACACACTTATCCATGTTTGGCACATTTTAGCTCCTTGATATTTCTGATTGCTTTCAAAACTTTAAGAAAGTCGGCACAGAAGTAAACAAGGTCAAACCTTAACATACTCTTAATATTCAATTAAATTAAATATGTATCCATTATAATAACTATATATCCATCATATTAATTTAATGTGTACACACACACATATATACTTATACATAAACATACATATACATTTACATATATATAGTGCTTTACATGTAGTCGGCTTCCGGCCACCGGCCAAACTATTTTAGCCCAGTAACCCCCAAGTCAAAAAGTTTGGACAACCCTGTTCTACACCATGACTTTCTACAGCCAGTTTAATGTCTTAAGTATGACATCATTATTCTTGATAATCAGACAATAAATGCAGAGAAATGTCACACGGGGAGTTGCACAGCGCTCTGGCACTCTGTGAAGGCTGGCTGTTGCTTATCGCTACCGTCCTGCTACAGACAAAAAGTGCAACACCAGCGTGTTTGAAACATTTTTACTTTGTTACAGCAACGTCAGCAACAATTGGCGGCCCTTATGTCAGCTAGAGTCAAGTGAAATTAAGTGTTTTCTTTTCATGCTGTGCTGAATGAATGAATGAACCTGACTGACTGCCATTTTCTAGTTTATCCAGTACCCTTCAAAAGGCGAAAACCAGTGTGAATCAATCCATAGCCTTGTTGTTTGAGGTCACCAAATGCTGTCTGTAGGAAAAATACGGAAAATCTGCTACAACCTAAGCCTAACATTGAACCAGCAGTTATCACTAACTGAATGGGGCATAGAAAATGAAGCAGTGTTTCTGTAGACTATTCAATGTCATTGGTGTTTGCAAACGTTGTTTACTTGTTTGTTTGTATCATCATCATTCATGTATACATCATTCCTTTCAAGAAATAACATTAATTATTATTGTTTACTTGTTTGTTTGTATCATTATTCATGTAGACATCATTCCTTACAAGAAATAACATTATTGTTTACTTGTTTGTTTGTATAATAATTAGAGATGTCCGATAATATCGGCCGGCCGATATTATCGGCCGATAAATGCTTTAAAATGTAATATCGGAAATTATCGGTATCGGTTTTTTTTATTATCGGTATCGTTTTTTTTGTGTTTTTTTTTTATTTTTTTATTAAATCAACATAAAAAACACAAGATACGCTTACAATTAGTGCACCAACCCAAAAAACCTCCCTCCCCCATTTACACTCATTCACACAAAAGGGTTGTTTCCTTCTGTTATTAATATTGTGGTTCCTACATTATATATCAATATATATCAATACAGTCTGCAAGGGATACAGTCCGTAAGCACACATGATTGTGCGTGCTGCTGGTCCACTAATAGTACTAACTTTTAACAGTTAATTTTACAAATGTTCATTAATTACTAGTTTCTATGTAACTGATTTTATATTGTTTTACTTTCTTTTTTATTCAAGAAAATGTTTTTAATTTATTTATCTTATTTTATTTTATTAATTTAAAAAAAAAAAGGACCTTATCTTCACCATACCTGGTTGTCCAAATTAGGCATAATAATGTGTTAATTCCACAACTGTATATATCAGTATCGGTATCGGTTGATATCGGTATCGGTAATTAAAGAGTTGGGCAATATCGGAATATCGGATATCGGCAAAAAGCCATTATCGGACATCCCTAATAATAATTCATGCATACATCATGTTCATTAAACGACAACCTCCCGGCATGATGGACCGATGCACCACTGTCCTCTTAGGGGCGACACCTAATGTAAGGGCTCGTGCAAAGCCAACAGAGCAAGCAAGCGTGTAGCCTTTCATTTTTAAGGAAACTTATTTTATTTGTTTCCATTTTATAATTAGCCTATTGAGTCAGACTGCCGAGAAATATGATGAACATTTCCAAGCATTTACAAGCACTTCACCCAAAATTCAACATTAACACAACATTAAAATCCAAGCATTTTCAAGGTTTTTAAGCACCCGTGCGAACCCGGTTACCGTATATAAGTCGCACTGGAGTATAAGTCGCATTTTGGGGGGAAATTTATTTGAAAAAACCCAACACCAAGAATAGACATTTGAAAGGCAATTTAAAGTAAATAAAGAATAGTGAACAACAGGCTGAATAAGTGTACGTTATATGAGGCATAAATAACCAACTGAGAACGTGCCTGGTATGTTAACGTAACATATTATGGTAAGAGTCATTCAAATAACTATAACATATAGAACATGCTATACGTTTACCAAACAATCTGTCACTCCTAATCACTAAATCCCAGGAAATGTTATACGTCTAGTCTCTTACGTGAATGAGCTAAATAATATTATTTGATATTTTACGGTAATGTGTTAATAATTTCACACATAAGTCGCTCCTGAGTATAAGTCGCACCCCCGGCCAAACTATGAAAAAAACTGACTTATAGTCCGAAAAATACGGTATATATCTAAGACCAAAAAATTCTCAAAACTGGACATTCAGACAAAACATAAGGTTATCACTTTTACCAAAATAAGCTTTTCCTGAGGAAGATTAGGTGTATTACTAGTATACAATAAAGACCAACAGGTGGTTTTCCGTTTCAAACTAGAAATATTTCAGTGTTTCCCACAGGACTGTTTGTGGTCATGCGATATTGGGGTTGTTGGGGGTGGTAGTTAATGTTGATGTATAATTTGCATAGTTGGTCATGACACATAGATAGATAGATAGTACTTTATTGATTCCTTCAGGAGAGTTCCCTCAGGAAAATGTGTATGTAATTGTAACCAACGCTGTAAGAGAGAGGAATAACATTGCGGAAGCGATACAAATAGGCTTGAGGCGACATCCGATAAGTCAATTAACCAACGATAAATGAAAATTAAAGTTGGTAAGTTTTCCAGCATTGATAAATTGCCATGTGGATGCTTCAAGAGAATTCACGCTTTTCGTCGCTTTTCAGGGTTACACGCGTTTGTGTCATAGCGGAATGAAAAGAAGGGGGTGAATTATCTTGTCCTCATTAAGTGTCTTTGACTCTTTGTGCTGCGATGTAGGGCCTCTGGCCAGCAGGCATCACACACTGCAACCAGTTAGCACGGAGCAGCTAACATGGACAAAATGATCATCACCGCACCAATGTGGGAATATTTCAGTTTAAACCTTTGGAACAAGATGAGCATATCAACACAGAGAAGTGAATTTGCCGAATGTGCGCGAATACAACAAACCCGCACGCCCACTTGAAACACAACCACTCGACAGTCCACACTCACTTGGCGTTGGGTGAACAAGCCATGTCAATACAAACAAAACAGTGCAAATGGTGTGCGCTCACAGAAAGTGTGGTTAAATACATCACCCAAGACATGCAGCCATTTGATAATCTTGTAAAACTAGCATTTTTTGAAAAACTGCTGTCATATAATGTCGGTGTTCCTCACTCGGAATCTGCCAAACTTAATTTTGTTTTGCATATGACCTGTTAATACATCTGTTTAAACTGTAGTGTTTGTATTGTTACTTTGCACTTTTGTTTAACAAGGTCCTAACTTGATTGTCACTTAAAGGCCTACTGAAAGCCACTACTACCGACCCCGCAGTCTGATAGGTTATATATCAATGATGAAATCTTAACATTGCAACACACGACAATACGGCCGGGTTAAGTTATAAAGTGCAATTTTAAATTTCCCGCGAAACTTCCGGTTGAAAACGTCTATGTATGATGACGTATGCGCGTGACGTCAATGGTTGAAACGGAAGTATTCGCACCCCATTGGATCCAATACAAAAAGCTCTCTTTTCATCGCAAAATTCCACAGTATTCTGGACATCTGTGTTGGTGAATCTTTTGCAATTTGTTTAATGAACAATGAAGACTGCAAAGAAGAAAGCTGTAGGTGGGATCGGTGTATTAGCGGCGGACTACAGCAACACAACCAGGAGGACTTTGAGATGGGTAGCAGACGCGCTATACGACGCTAGCCGCCGACCGCATCGGTGATCGGGTGAAGTCCTTCGTCGCTCCGTCGATCGCTGGAACGCAGGTGAGCACGGGTGTTGATGAGCAGATGAGGGCTGGCTGGCGTAGGTGGATAGCTAATGTTTTTATCATAGCTCTGTCGAGGTTCCGTAGCTAAGTTAGCTTCAATGGCGTCGTTAGCAACAGCATTGTTAAGCTTCGCCAGGCTGGAAAGCATTAACCGTGTAGTTACAGGTTCATGGTTTAATAGTATTGTTGATTTTCTGTCTATCCTTCCAGTCAGGGGTTTATTTCTTTTGTTTCTATCTGCATTTAAGCACGATGCTATCACGTTAGCTCCGTAGCTAAAGTGCTTCGCCGATGTATTGTCGTGGAGATAAAAGTCACTGTGAATGTCCATTTCGCGTTCTCGACTCTCATTTTCAAGAGGATATAGTATCCGAGGTGGTTTAAAATACAAATCCGTGAACCACAATAGAAAAAGGATAAAGTGTGGAATCCAATGAGCCCTTGTACTTAAGCTACGGTCAGAGCGAAAAAAGATACGTCCTGCACTGCACTCTAGTCCTTCACTCTCACGTTCCTCATCCACAAATCTTTCATCCTCGCTCAAATGAATGGGGTAATCGTCGCTTTCTCGGTCCGAATCGCTCTCGCTGCTGGTGTAAACAATGGGGAAATGTGAGGAGCCTTTCAACCTGCGACGTCACGCTACTTCCGGTACAGGCAAGGCTTTTTTTTATCAGCGACCAAAAGTTGCAAACATTATCGTCGATGTTCTCTACTAAATCCTTTCAGCAAAAATATGGCAATATCGCGAAATGATCAAGTATGACACATAGAATGGATCTGCTATCCCCGTTTATATAAGAAAATGTAATTTCAGTAGGCCTTTAAACTGTAGTGTTTGTATTGTTACTTTGCACTTTTGTTTAACAAGGTCCTAACTTGATTGTCAGTTAAGGAATGTACAACTCTGCCTACATGTTCAATATTGAAGTGCAACTTTGTTTGTCAATACTTTATTTAGCTATTTTATTTATTGTTTTGGTTGTGTATAAAACATGTTTTCAGTTATTTCACCTTTTTTTGTTAAGTACATAACTCCACATGTGTTCATTCATAGCTTTGATGTCTTCAGTGACAAACTACAATGTAAATAGACATGAAAATAAGGAAAACCCATTGAATGAGAAGGTGTGTCCAAACTTTTGGCCTGTACTGTATTTGTGGTGGGCAGCCACAAATGAATTCGTCTATGGGAAAGACTGTATTTAAAACAAACTTTTGGCCTGTACTCTATTTGTGGTGGGCCGCCACAAATGAATTAATCTATGGAAAAGACTGTATTTAAAAAACAATTTTTTTGTTTACCTCTTAATGGTTGGCCTTTTTCCGTCTCAAAAGACAATAGAGTCTGCGCAATGGATCGAAATGATTTAAAGGCCTACTGAAACCCACTACTACCGACCACGCAGTCTGATAGTTTATATATCAATGATGAAATCTTAACATTGCAACACATGCCAATACGGCCGGGTTAACTTATGAAGTGCAATTTTAAATTTCCCGGGAAATATCCGGCTGAAACGTCTCGGTATGATGACGTATGCGCGTGACGTAGTCAGTTAAACGGAAGTATTGGTACCCCGTAGAATCCTATACAAAAAGCTCTGTTTTCATTTCATAATTCCACAGTATTTTGGACATCTCTGTTGGTGAATTTTTTGCATTTTGTTTAATGAACAATGAAGGCTGCAAAGAAGAAAGTTGTAGGTGGGATCGGTGTATTAGCAGCGGACTACAGCAACACAACCGGAGGACTTTGTTGGAGAGCAGACGCGCTAGCCGGTGACCTCACCTTGACTTCCTACGTCTCCGGGCCGCCAACCGCATCTGTGATCGGGTGAAGTCCTTCGTCGCACCGTCGATCGCTGGAGCGCAGGTGAGCACGGGTGTTGATGAGCAGATGAAGGCTGGCTGGCGTAGGTGGAGAGCTAATGTTTTTAGCATAGCTCTGTGAGGTCCGGTTGCTAAGTTAGCTTCATTGGCGTCGTTAGCACAGCATTGTTAACCTTCGCCAGCCTGGAAAGCATTAACCGTGTATTTACAGGTCCACGGTTTAATAGTATTGTTGATTTTCTATCTATTCTTCCAGTCAGGGGTTTATTTCTTTTGTTTCTATATGCAGTTAAAGCACGATGCTATCACGTTAGCTCGTAGCTAAAGTGTTTCACCGATGTATTGTCGTGGAGATAAAAGTCACTGTGAATGTCCATTTCGCGTTCTCGACTCTCATTTTCAAGAGGATATAGTATCCGAGGTGGTTTAAAATACAAATCCGTGATCCACAATAGAAAAAGGAGAAAGTGTGGAATCCAATGAGCCAGCTTGTACCTAAGTTACGGTCAGAGCGAAAAAAGATATGTCTTGAACTGCACTCTAAAGTTTCTCATCCACAAATCTTTCATCCTAGCTCAAATTAATGGGGAAATCGTCGCTTTCTCGGTCTGAATCGCTCTCACTTCTGGCCGCCATCACTGTAAACAATAGGGAACTTTGCGGAAATGTTCAGCTGACTACGTCACGCTCCTTCCGGTAGGGACAAGGCTTTTTTTTGTCAGATACCAAAAGTTGGGATCTTTAGCGTCGTTGTTTTATACTTAATCCTTTCAGCAAAAATATGGCAATATCGCGAAATGATCAAGTATGACACATAGAATAGATCTGCTATCCCCGTTTAAATAAAACAATTTCATTTCAATAGGCCTTTAATTCAGTATAATTTTCATTTTCATAACATACAAATTACTACAAAGCTAACTGATTATTATGTAAATTGTGATTGCAGCGCCTGCTGTGGATGGATAGCCCAATCCTTGAGTGGCAGTTTTTGTTGCAATTGTTTACCTCTTAATAAGCACCCTGCATTAACAGTGATTAGAGCACGAAAACTCCAAAGGAAACACACGACTCGTGACTGATCTCAACCAACGTGTACTAAGTTGTCACACTCACCATTAGGCTCCACATCTGAACCGGATGTCCTGCCCTGGCGCAGCGGGTACTTTTTGGCCGTGGTGTTTGTCGTGCCCTGCTGGCTGCGTGTGATTCTGCGCCCTGTGGAAAACACTGCTGCTTCCAAAACTTCTTCGGGGGCCACTGCTGCAGGAGAACTGCTTTGTACTATGGAGTTATCTAGAGCAGAGAAAAGTATTATATTTATATTGATCCCCTTTTTTAATCATCCAAATGAGACAAAGACAAATCTGCCAAAGAAACTTAAAAATATTATCCAAACACACCACAATGATTACGCTTTTAGAACTCACGTTGCCAAGACAAAAAATAGCGGAAAGTGTAATGAAGTGTAGTAAATACACTCCAATTTGGCAGCCATAGCAGAAAGAGGTCACCAGAGGGATGTTGAAATTGAGTTGTGTTGTGTAATATGACCAAAACATGCAGAGTAAAACTTAAGAAATATTTTTTAAATAAATTACAGTGGACATTAGTCATGAAAATGAATCATAAAAATAATTAACTGGCATTTTGAAAAATAAAATGCCTGAGTTACTATGTATTCAAATACAGTATCATCCCAGTGCGGCCACAAATTGGCGTTCACGTGCTGGTGGAGGTTCTTGTCTTCAAAGTCTGGAACGCCCCCTTACTAACTACTGCCCACAGTTTCAAAATAAGATCTTCAGTCTGGACAGGATGCGTAGAACCAATGTAGAAATAACTAAGTAAGCCATATATAGAATGTTAGTCCTAGAAAGGAGTTGTTTAAGTTTAGAGCAATGGAAAAGGGAAGGGCCATATTGCGGGGTTGCAATCACGTGACCTAGAGGCACTTCCGAGTTTCAGGTAATGGTCTAGATCACAGGTGTCAAACTCAAGGCCCGTGGGGCAGATGTGGCCTGTCACTTCATTTTATTTGGCCCTCAAAAGCCTGGAAAGAATATGTATCGATAAAGTACTGTAACTTTTCTTACTAAATGTATTCCTTCTTTCTATTTTGGGAGAAAAAAAAAAAAGTACTCCATGTAATCGCAAATTATGTTAACTTAAATATTGTCTAATTATGCAAAAATGTATTATCAAATATTCAAACCGTTTTTTAAATAGAAATAAATACTAATAATAATAATTTCAAAGCAACTTATGCATCAAATTGTGCAATAGGTTTCATGGTAAAATTGTGAAATGTACTGTGGTTTTTACAGCATTTTTCTCGTAATGAAATAAAAAACTGTACTTTTTTTTACTGTGTGGTGCTGTTCTGGCATTTACAGTAATACACCAAAAAATCTACAGTTGTTGATTTGCAGTAAAAAAAAATTAAAAAATTGTCAGCTCAGGTGCCAAAATGTTACTATTAAATTGCTTCTTTTTTTATTTACAGTAAAAAACAAATGTAAATTTTACAGTAAAATTCTGGCAACTGAGCTGCCTTTTTTTTTTTTTTACTATAAAAACAGCAGTACTGTTTTTCCATTTACAGTAATATACACTACATTTTGAGGTGAAATTATAGCAACTTACCATTTTTTTTTACATTTTAGTTTTTAAAAAATCTACTAATAAAATTCATTAAAAATGTTTGTAATAATAGTATTCACTGTTAAAAGCGGCTCTCTGGGCAAAATGTAACTGTGATGTGGTCCTCAGTGAAGATCTAGAGCTAGAGTCCCATTAGGCCCTGTTGTTCTGCAATGTTTGCTAGCGAAATCAAGGTTCAGTATATACTAGGGGTGTGGGAAAAAATCGATTCAAATTCAAATCGCCATTCTCACGTTGTACGATTCAGTATCGATTCTCATTTTTCAAAAATGTATTTTTATTTTTTTAGTTTTATTAATCAATCCAACAAAACAATACACAGCAATACCATAACAATGCAATCCAGTTCCAAAACCAAACCCGACCCAGCAACACTCAGAACTGCAATAAACAGAGCAATTGAGAGGAGACACAAACACGACACAGAACAATCCAAAAGTAGTGAAACAAAAATGAATATTATCAACAACAGTATCAATATTAGTTACAATTTCAACATAGCAGTGATTAAAAATCCCTCATTGACATTACCATTAGACATTTATAAAAAAAATTAAAATGAACAATAGTGTCACAGTGGCTTACACTTGCATCGCATCTCATAAGCTTGACAACACACTGTGTCCAATATTTTCCACAAAGATAAAATAAGTCATATTTTTGGTTCATTTAATAGTTAAAATTAAAAATACTCTACTCTGCTTGCATGTCAGCAGACTGGGGTAGATCCTATGTATTGAATGAATAGAGAATTGTTTTGAATCGGAAAAATATCGTTTTTGAATCGAGAATCGCGTTGAATCGAAAAAATCGATTTATAATCGAATCGTGACCCCAAGAATTGATATTGAATCGAATCGTGGGACACCCAAAGATTCGCAGCCCTAGTATATACTGTTGAGCCTATGTGAGATGTATTGAGTTTATTAATACTATTAAGGATATTTTCTTGATGCTAACACCAAAAACATTGCAATGTGGTCATTCGTGGTGAAAAAAAGTACCTGGCTTTTCTGCGCAACAACTAAGCTTTTAGTGACTGTTATGAAAATCGACAATGGAAATACGGTAGATTGGACCAACAATAACATTATTTATTATTAGAACTTAACATGTTAGTTTATTTGCACAACCAGGTCTTTGTAGTTATTTTAGGCATGGCAATCACAAAAAAACTAACTAATGCGACCTATTGTTCTTTTTTATGTTTAGTTCTGCTCTCAAACACTACTAATATAGTAGAGGAAAAACAAAAAGTTTCTCAAACAAATCAAATGTTCAAACAAACATTTTACAAATTGATCTCTGCAGACAAAAGCGGTCTGATTGTATTCCACAAGATTATGAAAGTGATATTTATAAGAGCCATTTTCTTCAACGCACTCTTTTTTCCCCTAACTCTATTACCTTTATGAAGGACTTATTTCGGGACTACATGAAAGTTCTTTCCTATCTCTCTACTTGAACGATTGGAACACCCAATTTTCTGCTCAAACTCTACACTCAGTCTCACTTGTATTAATGCTACACTCAAGCTGCTTGACCATCGTGTGAATTAAGTCGCTAAGAAGAAAAAAGGCGTGACATCATATGCAAACCAGCAATAGACAAAGTGTGGCATTACTTGGCCTACTTTTATTTTGAAGGCCGCAATGCGGCTACAGGATCTGGCTACGATAAACCAGATGTGTTATATGGGACTTACGTTAAGCAAGACAAAGACTTGCATTGTAGAACAAGCATGTACATTCAAAATACGACAAAAGAAGAAATAAAAAATATCCTGCGTATTGACATAATCTCTCATCAAATGTTTTCTCTGCACGACAAAATAAAAGTGCCAATATGGAAGTAGAAATGACATCATATCTGTTAAAACTTGAAAACAAATTGTGCAATTGGTCAATTTGCCTGGGGCCAAGCTGGACCCCTCTCAAGGATTCCAGCATAACAGTGTTTTTTTTAAAAATATGGTTGTTTTGTTTTGGCACAGTGCTGGCAGTTTTTGAAGTAAAAAATGCAGCACTTAGTTTAATAATGATAACTTAGATTTATCTCCCGTAGCACCTTTTAAGGAACCCAAGGACACAATTGTAAAACAGTGGTTCTCAAATAGAGTTATTTGTACACCAGGGAGCACTTGAAATTAAAAAAAATATATACTTCATATAGTGTGGGAAAAAATATGTATTAGATTCCCATATTATATTCTCATATGAACTGATGATATGATATTAGTTTACAGCTTTACAAAGATATGAAGAGATGCAGTAAAGAACTTTTATAGTTTTATGTAACCTCAAAAACAGAAAAAATACATTGTACATACTGTATATATGTAAAGTATGCATTTTTTTTCCAAATGTTTGAAGCCATATCGCTAAAAATAAGCACTGTTATCAGCTAATTTCCTGACAGACTGGACTCCGACTTAATCGAATAAATAAACAACTAATTAACTTAACAATACGAGTTTACAATTCAATAATTATACCCACTACTGTACCTACGTCTACGATCCCTTCTCAAGGAGTCATCTTTTTACCCGTCTGGGATTTTTTTAGTTTTTCCTTGTCGTGAAGCCCTTTGAGACATTCGTCAAGCGGTAAAAAATGGATGGATGACAGATTTTTGGACAACCTGTTTGTGTTTTCCTCTTTTTAAGTACAAACCCCGTTTCCATATGAGTTGGGAAATTGTGTTAGATGCAAATATAAACGGAATACAATGATTTGTAAATCCTTTTCAACCCATATTCAATTGAATGCACTACAGTGACAACATTTTTTTTTGCAAATAATAATTAACTTAGAATTTCATGGCTGCAACCCGTGCCAAAGTAGTTGGGAAAGGGCATGTTCACCACTGTGTTACATCACCTTTTCTTTTAACAACACTCAATAAACGATTGGGAACTGAGGAAACTAATTGTTGAAGCTTTGAAAGTGGAATTCTTTACCATTCTTGTTTTATGTAGCGCTTCAGTCGTTCAACAGTCCGGGGTTTCCGCTGTCGTATTTTACGCTTCATAATGCGCCACACATTTTCGATGGGAGACAGGTCTGGACTGCAGACGGGCCAGGAAAGTACCCACACTCTTTTTTTACGAAGCCACGCTGTTGTAACACGTGCTGAATGTAGCTTGGCATTGTCTTGCTGGAATAAGCAGGGGCGTCCATGAAAAAGACGGCGCTTAGATGGCAGCATATGTTGTTCCAAATCCTGTATGTACCTTTCAGCATTAATGGTGCCTTCACAGATGTGTAAGTTACCCATGCCTTGGGCACTAATACACCCCCATACCATCACAGATGCTGGCTTTTCAACTTTGCGTCGATAACAGTCTGGATGGTTCGCTTCCCCTTTGGTCCGGATGACACGATGTCGAATATTTCCAAAAACAATTTGAAATGTGGACTCGTCAGACCACAGAACACTTTTCCACTTTGCATCAGTCCATCTTAGATGATCTCGGGCCCAGAGAAGCCGGCGGCGTTTCCGGATGTTGTTGATAAATGGCTTTCGCTTTGCATAGTAGAGCTTTAACTTGCACTTACAGATGTAGCGACCAACTGTATTTAGTGACAGTGGTTTTCTGAAGTGTTCCTGAGCCCATGTGGTGATATCCTTTAGAGATTGATGTCGCTTGTTGACACAGTGCCGTCTGAGAGATCGAAGGTCACGGTCATTCAATGTTGGTTTCCGGCCATGCCGCTTACGTGCAGTGATTTCTCCAGATTCTCTGAACCTTTTGATGATATTACGGACCGTAGATGGTGAAATCCCTAAATTTCTTGCAATTGCACTTTGAGAAATGTTGTTCTTAAACTGTTTGACAATTTGCTCACGCAGTTGTGGACAAAGGGGTGTACCTCGCCCCATCCTTTCTTGTGAAAGACAGAGCATTTTTTGGGAAGCTGTTTTTGTACCCAATCATGGCACCCACCTGTTCCCAATTAGCCTGTTCACCTGTGGAATGTTCCAAATAAGTGTTTGATGAGCATTCCTCAACTTTATCAGTATTTATTGCCACCTTTCCCAACTTCTTTGTCACGTGTTGCTGGCATCAAATTCTAAAGTTAATGATTATTTGCACAAAAAAAAAAGTTTATCAGTTTGAACATCAAATATGTTGTCTTTGTAGCATATGCAACTGAATATGGGTTGAAAATGATTTGCAAATCATTGTATTCCGTTTATATTTACATCTAACACAATTTCCCAACTCATATGGAAACAGGGTTTGTACAAGCTTTGGCACCGTTTACGCATCGGAACTGTTTCACACGTACCTAATTGGAACCGATGTCGAATAATATAAACACAAAACGAAACCATACCCTGGGCCTGACACTTTTGGTGATGTTTTTTTTCTCCATATAGACAGAAACATTTTTCAAAGTTACCTTGAGTGCTTTGGCTGAGACGTACGGACGTTCGAGTCAGGCGCGCGTTCTTACGTTGCTGTGTGTTTCTGACTGTTTCGGTTGGCTCAAGATCGGCAGAGAAATCGGAGTCCTCCGTCCCATCTGAACTGCTGCCTGTGGTTCTCTGCAAAAACAACAACAACAGTAATAATGAATCCCTAGTCAAACGTAAGAAAAGTAACTTGGAACGGATTTCAATGTGTTTTCTTTTTTTTCTCTCTTCTCTTTACCATGGGATAATCCATCATAGACCCCATCCTGGGGAAGGAGCATTATCTCCCTTCTAATACTGGTATATGAAGTATTATTATTTTTATTATTATAAATTATTAACTACGATATGTACATCAGATTTTGACTATAATAGCACCAAGCATTTAATTTAATTAGACTTCTCCACGTTGAATAACTCAAACTACGGTAATAAATACTAGCTTTTTAGTGACAACTCTTTGAGTTAATCAAGCCAAGCAAGTGTACGGTACCTGATATTGTATTCCGTTATTTGGAAAAAATGCAAACATTGATTTAAAGCCTGATCAAATGTTCATGATAGACAAATGACAAACGAGACGTCACTCTTTAACAATGCACGTCATTCAAAACTTACAGCAAGAAAGCTGAGCACCTAATTTGCATACAGCCAATAAGATATGCGGAGAGGCGGGGCTGTCTGACGTCGAACCAATGAAAACAACGCTGAACAAAATTTCGACCAATCACTGGCGTTGTTTTGGTACAGACACAACGCACCAGCCTCAAAACCAACGTAAAGTTGTCGTATTCATGGCAGTGGAGGTTATTATCATAAACGCATTTCCCCCATTGTGTAGATTAATTTCTTGAAAATCAAATAAGCAGTTTTAATCTAGTCTCAATGTCACCTAAAACTAAAAGGCAAAGCATTTAGACAACTCAGCAATACACATTTGCTACCAAAACGACGACTCCTCGGAATTACCCCATGTTGATACAAAACGTGCACCTAAAAACACAATAATGTCTAAATGTATTGTATTTAATTTTCCTAAGTCATTCTATTTGTCTTAACGTTACATCACATCTTAAGCTATGACGTTATGTTATGCTCCAGCTACACAGTCTGCTTTCAAAGCTGATTTGTAGCAAACATATGCTCCTACCTTTCTGCGGGGCATGTTCACATATGTGACGTGTCGTATCGAACAGATTATCAATCTGTGTATTGGGAGTAATGTATCCCAAGTTCCATCAATATTATTCACACAAATATGATCGTTTCAATGTGAGCACAATTAGCTGGAAACCGCGCATCAGTTCCGCTTTTGCTCCTACCGCGCATGCTCAGTCCGTTGACAAAATGCTGCCGTGTGGAAAAAGACACAACTTTCATGTGTTTAAAATATTATATTATTGTCCTGACTAAAAGCTCAGAAATATTATTTTCATTTAGCATGGATTAATTGTCACCGTGGTATGTGTTCTATATCCAGCTCCAAATATCCATGTTTGCTGCTTACCATGGGGTTAGGGTTAAAAACACCGACAAATACATTTGGTTATAGGATACAGGATTAAGATATTAATGACAAAATGTATCTAATTAAAACCTCGGAACTGTACATTGGTAAATTTAAAGAACGAATACAAAACAAACGCCTAGCCAAAGCCGGAAGCAACATTTTAATTCACGTTTCTAGCCGGTGGAATTGACGGACACACTCGTGTTAGTTTTTTCCCTTCTGTACTCACAGGGGGCCGCGTCAGAAAAGCAAATATTTTTGGACCTTTAACAACTATTGAGAAAAAAAATACAAATTAATGGTACAGTAGAAATTTACTGCTTTACAGGTTGCAACTATTATGGCCGGTGCCACCACAAAGACTGTACACGATATTTTTCAAAGCATGGAGTACGGACCAGCAGCAAGTTCCAGCAGTGGCTCTGCACAGGTACATCCTTAACATTAATTACGCTCATGCAAAACGAAATTCTAAGCTTTCAGACGTATTCTTGTTTGATATATTTGAAAGCAAGCACGCGTTAAACATCTTTGAACTCAGGTGCAGTTCATTAACTTCCCGCTGGCTGTCGCTCACAAGGCAAACACGTGACTGGACTGTACTGTAGGCTGACCATATTGTGAAATCCCAAAAAGAGGACACATATATGCGTGCCAAGGCCGGGACTAGGTGAACATTTGCCAATGATACTCGAACTTGCTTTATAAATAATATATTTATTTAAAAGCCTACTGAAATTAAATGTTTTTATTTAAACGGGGATAGCAGATCTTTTCTATGTGTCATACTTGATCATTTCGCGATATTGCCATATTTTTGCTGAAAGGATTTAGTATAGAACAACGACGATAAAGATCGCAACTTTTGGTATCTGATTAAAAAAAAGGCTTGCCCTTACCGGAAGTAGCGTGACGTAGTCGGTTGAACATATCTGCAAAGTTCCCTATTGTTTACAATCATGGCCACCAGCAGCGAGAGCGATTCGGACCGAAAAAGCGACGATTTACCCCATAAATTTGAGCGAGGATGAAAGATTTGTGGATGAGGAAAGTGCAAGTGAAGGACTAGTGGGGAGTGGAAGCGATTCAGATAGGGAAGATGCTGTGAGAGCCGGGGGTGACCTGATATTCAGCTGGGAATGACTACAACAGTAAATAAACACAAGACATATATATACTCTATTAGCCACAACACAACCAGGCTTATATTTAATATGCCACAAATTAATCCCGCATAAAAACACCTAGGTGTTTGTTATGCTAGCTCCTAGCTACTAGCTCGAGCTAGTTATAACTCGAGCGGGTTATATGGACGGGATCCCGTCCATATAACCCGCCAATACAATTCAAACACCTGCACAACGCACACACTCACTCAGCCCAAAGGACCGTTCACCTAACCCAAGGTTCATAAAGCTTATATATTTAACCAAAGTTACGTACGTGACACGCACGTACGGGCAAGCGATCGAATGTTTGGAAGCGCAGCTGCGTACTCACGGTATTGCGTCTGCGTATCCAAATCAAAGTCCTCGTCCTCCTGATAAGAGTCTCTGTTGTCCGAATTCTTCGATCTTGACTGCATCTTTCGGGAATGTAAACAATGAAACACCGACTGTGTTGTGTTGCTGACTTCCCTTGCAAAATACTCCGCTTTGCACCGACAACTTTCTTCTTTGCTTGCTCAGCTTCTTTCTCCATAATGCAATGAACAAATTGCGACAGATTCACCAACACAGATGTCCAGAATACTGTGGAATAATGAGATGAAAACAGAGCTATTTCGTATTGGCTTCAATGGGGAAGCCATACCTCTGTTTCACTGGCTACGTCACGCGCATGCGTCATCCTCCAAAGGAATTTTCAACCGGAAGTTTAGCGGGAAATTTAAAATTGCACTTTATAAGTTAACCCGGCCGTATTGGCATGTGTTGCAATGTTAAGATTTCATCATTGATATATAAACTATCAGACTGCGTGGTCGGTAGTAGTGGCTTTCAGTAGGCCTTTAAATAAAGCATTTTTTCTCCTCTGTTGACAGCAGTGTTGGCGCTAGGAATTTTCTAAATGGGGTCCCACAGTAAATTTTTGGGGTCCCACTTTTTTGTAAGCGTTTTGAAAACAAATGATAAACGTATGCATTATCCTGTTATATCTCACATACTATATTGTGTTTTGGAAAAAGGTTGTCATAAACATTACTTAATTCATTAAAAAATAATAATAAAAAAAAGAAAACAAATTTGTATACATATTAGGGCGGCCATTTGCGCATCCCTGTCCGGCCCGCGTGAGGCCAATCATAAATTACAAAATAAATTTCAAAAAGTATCTATGTCGAGTGTGCAATACAACGGTGCTGCTTTTGTTTTGAAAAGCGTTATTTGTATTACTTCCGTGTGGACGTATGCGCGTGTGCGATTGTGAGTGAATTGAACGGCGCAATCACAAATGACAAAATAAAGTTTAAAAAACATCTATGTCGTGCGCGCAATACAACTGTGCTGCTTTTATTTTGAAATGTGTTATTTATGCCGTATGTCCGGGGGGAACCTGTGAGTGAAGGTGCATAGAGACAAGTGATGAGACGCTAAAAAAAGAAAAGTTGATGACGAATGGTGTGTTTCCAACAAGACATGGACCGGCAAGTATTTCTTTACATAAATTAATGGTAAAGCCGTGTGCTTAATGTGTGGTGCACAGCTTGCTGTGTTTAAAGAATATCATTTTAATCGCCACTACACGAAGAAACACGAGGGAAAATACCGGAATGTGTCTGGTGAAGCACGCGCAAGGGAGGCTGATGCGTTGATGGTAAAACTGCAAACCCAACAAGGACTGTTTGCCATATTTCACACCCCCAGAGATGCAGCCGTCAGGACAAGTTTCGTCATTTCTCACAAAAGCGCCAGAAATAGTAAGGCGTTTTCTGACGGAGAGTTTATTAAGGAGTGCTTATTGGACTTTGTTGCGCTGTATGCCCGAAGACATGGACTGTTTTTCGCTAACTTTGGATGAGAGCTGTGATGTACGTGACACCGCCCAGCTGCTCTTCTCACGTGGGATAACTGCAGACTTTCAAATCACGGAGTAGCTGGCAGCCATGCAGTCAATTAAAGTGACAACCACAGGTAATGACTTGTTCACATAGGTAAATGCGTGTTTGGACATGTTAGGACTGAAATGGGACAAGCTGGCAGGTGTAACAATCCAATCCACTTTATTTATATAGCACATTTAAACAACAAAATGTTTCCAAAGTGCTGCACAACAATATTAAAAACAATATTCAAATATTATCCTTATCTCCACCATTGACTGAATAAAAAGAAAAAACAATTACAGATAAAACCAATATAAAATAAATATGATTAAAAACTATTTTTAACAACAGATGGTTGTCCAAATCTGATGGGGGAAAATGTTGGATAATGCAGGATAAAGTGACCATCAAAAGCAATCTGCTTTTGTATAAAGTTAAGTTAGGTTAAATTAAATTATTATTATTATTATTATTATTAATTATTATTATTATTATCATCATTATTATATATCTTACGGTATATCAAAAATAATATTGAGCAAAATGTAATTGAAATATTGTTGTGTGGCCTTCCAGCAGTGCTCGGGTTGCTTATGCGGCCCCCGGTGAAAATTAATTGCCCACCCCTGTATTAGGGGGTGTGGGAAAAAATCGATTCAAATTCGAATCGCGATTCTCACGTTGTGCGATTCAGAATCGATTCTCATTTTTAAAAAATCGATTTTTTTATTCATCTATATTTTTTAATTTTTTAATTTAATTTTATTTATTTTTTAAATTAATCAATCCAACAAAACAATACACAGCAATACCATAACAATGCAATCCAATTCCAAAACCAAACCCGACCCAGCAACACTCAGAACTGCAATAAACAGAGCAATTGAGAGGAGACACAAACACGACACAGAACAAACCAAAAGTAGTGAAACAAAAATGAATATTATCAACGACAGTATCAATATTAGTTACAATTTCAACATAGCAGTGATTAAAAATCCATCATTGACATTATCATTAGACATTTATTTAAAAAACCCCAAAAAACAATAGTGTCACAGTGGCTTACACTTGCATCGCATCTCATAAGCTTGACAACACACTGTGTCCAATATTTTCACAAAGATAAAATAAGTCATATTTTTGGTTCATTTAATAGTTAAAACACATTTACATCATTGCAATCAGTTGATAAAACATTGTCCTTTACAATTATAAAAGCTTTTTACAAAAATCTACTACTCTGCTTGCATGTCAGCAGACTGGGGTAGATCCTGCTTAAATCATATGTATTGAATGAATAGAGAATCCTTTTGAATCGGGGAAAAAAAATCCTTTTTGAATCGAGAATCATGTTGAATTGAAAAAAAAAAATCGATTTTGAATGGAATCGTGACCCCAAGAATCGATATTGAATCGAATCGTGGGACACCCAAAGATTCACAGCCCTAATACATATGTACATGTATTTAGTTATAAACGCATGCGCGTTTATCATAACTCTCTCGCTCTCTCTGTCTCTGCCCCTCCCTCTCGAATGCTGCTGCGTGCGCACACCTTCACAATTTGTTTTGTTTTTAACCCCTTCTTAACCCTGGACGTACATTGAAAATACACGCAACCCTAACTCAAAATGCCGGACATTTGAGGCACTTAAGAAACTCCGCCCGGACAGCCCCGCAAAAGAGGACATGTCCGGCAAAAAGAGGACGTATGGTCAGTCTACTGTACAGTAACCTCAGGAAATGTCATTCCTCCTATAAAGTAATATTGTCTTATTACAAAAGTGTAATATTTCACCTGAGTTTGCGCATTATTTAAGGCATAAGTGTCTAAGTTTTTGTACAGAAAAATAGAAAAACGCTAGGGGGCATATTTGATACCAGTAGAAAATCACTATGTCAATAATATCACAGGTGTCAAACTCAAGGCCCGGGGGCCAGATCTGACCCGCCACATCACTTATTGGCCCACGCCAATAAAGTGCATCATCTTTTCTCACTAAATGTACAGTTCAGTTCAGTTTCAGTAAATTTGGAACATGCATACGATACAATGTAACGCATCACACAATTCCAGTTGTTTCATTACAGCACGTCCGAAAAGGAGTAGGAAGAAGCCAAGCTTTTTTAATCCTACCCCTTTTCATACCATAGCAATTTTATCCAATTTCCTTGTTCTCTGTAACAGCACAGTGAACACATAAATAATAAATAAATAATATACCATAGTAAGCATACAAAAATTAAATAAATAAATATTCTTTGTCTCAATAAAGGGAAAAAAAGGGTTCAAGATGTTCATTATAATTCTTGTTCTGTGTACTTTGTGATCACTTGTAGTTTGAACAGTCTCTTAAACTGAATCATATTGGTGCTTTGTTTGATTTCTTTGCTTAATCCGTTCCATAATTTAATTCCACATACTGATATGCTAAAGGTTTTAAGTGTTGTACGAGCATACAAATGTTTTAAATTAGATTTTCCTCTAAGGTTATATTTCTCCTCTTTTGTTGAGAAAAATTGTTGTACATTCTTGGGTAGCAGGTTATAGTTTGCTTCGTGCATAATTTTAGCTGTTTGCAAATGCACCAAATCGTTGAACTTCAATAATTGTGATTAAATAATAATAATGACTGACTGTGATAATCTCTACTACCTTATATTACTATATATTATGGTGCATGGTTAAAATCGATCATTGACATGTTTTATATTCTAGTTTCTTCAAAATAGCCACCCTTTGCTCTGATTACTTTTTCGCACACTTTTGTCATTCTCTTAATGAGCTTCAAGAGGTAGTCACCTGAAATGGTTTTAACTTCACAGGTGTGCTTGAAGCTCATCAAGAGAATGCCAAGAGTGTGCAAAGCAGTAATCAGAGCAAAGAGTGGCTATTTTGAAGGAACTAGAATACAAAACATGTTTTCAGTTATTTCACCTTTTTTTGTTAAAGTTAAAGTACCAATGATTGTCACACACACACCAGGTGTGGTGAAATTTGTCCTCTGCATTTGACCCATCCCCTTGTTCAGCCCCTGGGAGGTGAGGGGAGCAGTGGGCAGCAGCGGTGGCCGCGCCCAGGAATAATTTTTGGTGATTTAACCCCCAATTCCAACCCTTGATGCTGAGTGCCAAGCAGGGAAGTAATGGGTCCCATTTTTATAGTCTTTGGTATGACTCGGCCGGGGTTTGAACTCACGACCTACCGATCTCAGGGCGAAGTACATAACTCCACGTGTTCATTCAGTTATGATGCCTTCAGTGACAATCTACAATGTAAATAGTCATTAAAATAAAGAAAACGCATTGAATGAGCAGGTGTGTTCAAACTTTTGGCCTGTACTGCATATTCCAAACATCTTTGTTAGAATGAAATGCTTGTTCCCCTCACTTATGAATTCAAAAGAAAGTATATTATCCATCAATTTGTGCGTAAAAAACCTAGTCATCAAATGCATATGGAATTGTGTAATATCACGAGAAGATAGAAGTCATACATACAGTATTTACTGTAACAAGTGGCCCTCGGAGAGCAGCCATAACTGCAATGTGGACCTTAGTGAAAACAAATTTGACACCCAAGTGCCAAACTGTCAATAAAATATTAACATATTTGCTTTGTGTTGTAGCTGACAAAGCAAATTAGCAAAAAAAATCTGCTGACAAATGCCTTGGGCCACACTTTGTACACAACTGCTCTAAGGTGGAGACAAGATGGAGGGACAAGTTTCACCTGCAAATAGACACAGATATAAACGCTTTATCTGAGGTTGTTCAATTTGGAACTTTGCTCCTCAGTCTGTTAATAGTTTACTCTCGTCCTCATCTACCACACCAGCCTTGATCAGCCAATGTCCAGCAGAAGCCACCGTTTTCCAACCAATCATGTCCGCTGTCTCCCAAAGCGCTTTTTGCCTTTTAGCGTTGCATTCAAATTGTGAAGATATTAATGTGTGCCATCTCTCTGCTCCTTCAGGCCTGGCTGAATCATCATTCCCGCGCTCTGGGTCTGTTTATCGATGGCAAGTTTGTCCGTCCAGAAGACAGACAGACTCTCTCACTGAGGGACTCCAGGGGTGAGATCAGTTTTGGAGCCATGAAAGCTGCACAGCCTGCACTGAAACAAAAAAAAATTCCGACAGCTATATTGACAATTGTGATAAATCAGACTTTAGGCGAAAAACAGTTTCTAGCTTTCCTAACAGTGATGCTATAATAATGATAAATCAAAGAGCACCTTCTATGTGTGGGTAACAATGCCATCTACTGTCGAGACTTGTAACAACAAACCACTCAGACAGCCATGGGATATTACAGACCCTTTCAAAAAAAATAGAATATCATGGATAGGTGTATTTATTTCCATAATTCCATTCAAAGCCTTAAACTGCCATAGATTATTGATTCAGGGCCCACAACGTAAACAATTTCAAGTATTTAGTTGTTCATTTGTACATAATTTAAGCTTCCAGCTCATAAAACCCACGAAAATAGGATTTCAAAAAATTTGAATATTGTGAAGAAATTTACTTCTCTGCCAGATTCATTAATTTTGTCTGTTTGATGATCCGCCGAAGCCCACAGTCAGCTCTTTTGCTGGTGCATCTTCTCCTGCCACATTTTGCCCTTCTACTCGACTTTCCATCGATATGCTTGGACACAATAGTCAACAGTCTGTGATCAGCCAGCCTCCTTTGCTATGAACCTTTGTGGCCTACATCCTATGGAGGGTATCAATGATGGTCTTCTGGCCAGTTGTCAAGTCTGCAGTCTTCCCCATATTGATCTTAACTGAGACAATTGAACCAAAGTGAAGCAATTTAATGACAACCTTTGAGTTTAGTAGATGAGTATTGCGTGACATTCAGTTTAAAACATTCATGCCCTGTAAAATTTGGGCTGATTTCTTCACATAATTCAATTTTTTTGAAATCCTGTTTTTGTGGATTTTGTGAGCTGAAGGCCCAAATTATGTACAAATAAACAACTGAATACTTGAAATTATTAAAGTTGTGGCCCTGAATCTATAATCTACAGAAGTTTAATGTTTTGAATGGAATTATGGAAATAAATACACTTTACACACAAGACGTCACTTCCTGTCAATGAGAAAGAACGCAAAGAAAAAGGCTCCGCTTCTGCTACCGGAGTTTTCTTTAAGTCTGAAGATTTTGACCACTGATTTGCGATCACAGCCACAGGAGTGTCACCTGGCATCTTCGACCTGATTTTGGTCAGTTGAGAGGCACTGATACGCTGAAATATGGCGAGTTGGAAGAGCCGTTAGCCTCAAGCCAACGGCGGCGGACGATACAAATGCGTTTTGTTCAGGAGAGAACACACAGAAGATAATACAAATAATAACAGAAGAAATTAACAAATTGAAAAGATGGTTTGACAAAAACAGACTATCTTTGAATCTCAGTAAAATCAAAATAATGCTATTTGGTAACAGTAGAAGAGAATGTCAAATACAAATAGATGGAATAGAAATTGAAAGAGTAAATGAAAGCAAATTTCTAGGTATAATGATTGATGATAAATTGAACTGGAAATCTCATGTAAAAAATATACAACATAAAGTAGCAAGAAACACGTCAATAATGAATAAAGCAAAACATGTTCTAGACCAAAAATTACTTCATATTCTCTACTGCTCGCTAGTGTTACCATATCTGAGTTATTGTGTAGAAATATGGGGAAATAACTACGAAAGTACACTTCATTCATTAACGGTGTTACAAAAAAGATCAGTTAGAATAATACATAATGTTGAATGAATTCCTTCTAAGTCTATAACAAGATCTGATAGCTCAGTTACAGCTCTTTTTTTTTTTTTTTACCAAATACGTGTTTTATGTTGCACGATTGCACCAAGAAAAGTTCTTAGTTTGATAACACGTTCTCAAACAATGGCAATAAAACTATTCTAATTCTGATTCTGATTCTGATATAGAGAACATACAAACCCTTTATTAGTTGAATCAAAAATACTGAAATTTCACGACATAGTGAATTTGCAAACAGCTAAAATTATACACAAAGCAAACTATAATCTCCTACCCAAGAATATACAACAATTCTCAATAAAGGAGAAATATAATTTTAGAGAAAAATTTTATTTAAAACATTTCTATGCAAGTACAACACTTAAGACCTTCAGTATATCTATGTGGAATTAAATTATTGAATGGATTAAGCAAAGCAATTAAACAATGTACTAATATGATCCACTTCAAGAAACTCTTCAAACTTAAAGTGTTTACAAAGTACAAAGAAGAAGAACCATGATAAACATTCTGAATTTATTTCATCCATCCATCCGTTCATTTTCAAAATAATCTTACTCATCTCACCATATGAAATGTAACTTACTTCACCGAGTATTATTTATTTATTTATTTTTATTGTGATTACTTATAGAGTATACTGTGAATAAATTGAGAACGGGAAGTGAACAAATGTTTTAGCAACTGTTATGTAAAAGAAAAGGGGTAGAATGAAATAAGCTCTGCTTCTTCCTACTCCTTTTCGAACATGTTGAAAAGAGAAAATGGAAATTGTGATGTATCATGTTGTATGCATGCATGTTCCAAATAAACTCAAACTCAACTAAACTTTTCCATGATATTCACATTTTTTGGAAAGGGTCTGTACATGAAAGTATGAAAAACACTGCATATGTTTTTCCCCCTGTGCCTGCTGTCTAGGTGATCTCGTGTGTCACACGGTGTGCGCTGTAGAGGCTGATATTTCCCAGTGTATATCCTCTGCCCTTCAGGGCTTTGATGTTTGGAGTGGCCTCTCCTGCTACCAGAGATCCAAAGTCCTGCTCAGGTAAACGTAACATCACGATCTTACACGTTTCCGACCCTTCCCAACCTCTGTCTTCAGCATGACACTTGTCTGCTAATAACAGGTTGGCGAGCACCCTCGGGCAACATGGCCAGAGCGTCACTGAGCTGTGTGACCTGTGTCAAGCCTCCTTCAGCTCCTCCGCCCTGGTTCGAATGTTGCAGTACTACAGCAGCTGGGCTCAGCTCAGAGACAGGCTCATTGCACACTGGAAGCCACTGGGTAGGCAAACTAGGCCATGTCGCCACAAACAAGCACACTATTTTAATGTGTGATAAGTTCTGTAGAGGTTTATTATAGAAACAAGGGTGGCACTCGTTTTCACTGAGGGCCACATTGCAGTCATGGTTGCCTTCAGAGGGGCCCCATGTAACAGTGAATATGTATAAATATAAATGTGTTCGCCTAATGATACCACACAATTGCCCAGGCATTTGATCAAACTTTTTTCTGTACAAACTGATGGTTACCTTTGTTTTGAAATCATAAGTCAGCGTCACAAGAAGTTATTTAAGTATTTTGAGTTTTACCAATAAATTATATTAGGGCATAATACAGACCTGGGCATTGTGCGGCCCGCGGGCCGCATCCGGCCCTTTGTACGTCCCTGTCCGGCCCGCGTGAGGCCAATTATAAATTACAAAATAAATTTAAAAAAGCATCTATTTCGAGTGTGCAATACAACGGTGCTGCTTTTGTTTTGAAAAGCGTTATTTGTATTACTTCCGTGTGGACGTATGCCCGTGCGCGCAGCGGCAATCTCAAATTACAAAATAAATTTAAAAAAACATCTTTGTCGTGCGTGCAATACAACTGTGCTGCTTTTATTTTGAAAAGTGTTATATGTGCGTATGTCCTGTGAGGGAAGGCGCACAGCGACAAGTGATGCCCGGTTATCCCCGAGACGCTAAAAAGAGAAAAGTTGATGACGAATGGCGTGTTTTCAACAAGACTTGGACTGCCAAGTAAAGGTAAAGCCGTGTGTTTATTTGTGGTACACACGTTGCTGTGTTTAAAGAATATAGTGTAACGACCTGCTGAAGTAGATGTTGTCTTCTTGAGTTGCGTAAATGAGGAGTGGGGAGACGTGCGTGTGGAAGGAACGAGATATGTTGAGCTGTGTTAGTATAGCTTGCTCAATAAAAGTTTAAAAAGAGCGTCAGACTTGATGTGCACTTCTTCTGGACGCTACAATTGGTGGCAGAAGTAAAACTTTGCGCATACTGCACTGTTTGTGTGCTACGTCATCGGGAGGTACGTGCCACGTGAGGAGCTCGCCGCAAAGAGAGAGAGAGAGAGAGAGCGTTTACAGGTGCAGCCACGCTGCTTGCCACGGGGGGAATTCCGCCCTCAATGAAGACTCCCAGGTTTGATGGCAAGGCGAACTGGGAGGCATTTCATCCCACTTCTGACATGAATTGTAGCGTCCAGAAGAAGTGCACACCAAGTCTGATGCACTTTTTAAACTTTTATTGAGCATGCTATACTAACACAGCTCAACTTATCTCGTTTCCGCAACAGCAACGCTTCCTCCTTCTTCGCCAATCACCTTACAGGCGTGCTACGTTCACAACAAAGAGGATGCAGGATAAAGTGACAGAAATTGAAATTTTTGTATTGTAATATACATCAGGAAGTGTTGTGTAAGAAAGTGTTAAAAATAAAACCATCAAAAGCCATCTGCTTTTGTATAAAGATAAGTTAGGTTAAATGAAAATATTATTATTATTATCTATCTTACGGTATATCAAAAATAATTTGAGCAAAATTTAATTGAAATATTGTCGGTGTGGCCCTCCAGCAGTGCTCGGGTTGCTCATGCGGCCCCCGGTAAAAATTAATTGCCCACCCCTGGCATAATAGATCGCGAGCTACCGGTCGATCGCAGCGGGTGTGTCAGTCGATCGCCAGCCAGGCATTAAAAAATAGTCCTAAAAATTAGCGATTAGCAATCTTCACTGTGACGTGACTTTCGTCACTTGATTGAAATTTACGGCACCCGAGGATCTTGTGAGATGACGCTGGTTGCGGCGAGCTCAGTATTAAGAAAAAAAAAGACTGAAAGGAAGGCGATAAACACTTTATATTTTAAAAGACTTTAACGGCGTACCTGCTGTCAAAACCCTAAAGACTGACCGCACAGTTCCTGTCTTCACAATAAAAGTGCTGCTCTATCCTGCATGCGCTAACAAAATAAGAGTCTCGGGAAGCGTGAGCGCACACAAGCTAGCAAGCTACGGAGTTTGCCGTCTATATATTTTTTGGAAAGTATAAAAAGGAGTATGGAAGCTGGACAAATAAGATGCCAAAAACCAACCACTTTCATGTGGTATTGGACAGAAAGGAGGGCTTTTTTTCTCCTACACATTGTAAAAGCGAAAATGTGGACGTTATCAGCACTTTTGTGAATCATGTCCCATTTCAAGTCAAAAAATATTACAAGTCATCCGATTCAGGTAATACACCAATTTATATTCTTGTCTTCATGAAATAAAATAATCTGTAAGTTATGGTTATGGTTTGATTTTATTTTGAACATTCATACAATTACAACATGAAACATGTGTTAAACATGCTTGTATTTTTATTAAACACCTTTAACAAAAAACATCTGTTTCATAAATAAATAAATATGTATTATAAATAAATAAACATTTGTTGCACAATCAGATAATAAAGCAATATTAAAGTTTAAAAGGTATACAATTCTTTATGCCTGTAATTGTTTATCAGTGTGCAAAACTACATTTGGAATGTTTTTAGTAACAGTGAGAAGCTTATATGAGGCGACGTGGCTCATATGGTAAAGCGGCCGTGCCCGCCACCTGAGGGATCCCTGTTCGATTCCAGCTTCCGCCATCCTAGTCACTGCCGTTGTGTCCCTTGTGCAGGACTCTTATGCAAAGCGCTTTGGGTCTCTAGACAAAAAGCTCTATATAAATATAATACACTTCACTCCACTTATTAAAGGGTTGAGATGACCAACAATAGGATTTTTTTAGGGCTTTTTATGGTTGTTTTTTTCCACCTTTCACTGGAGGTCATGGAATGTAACTGCGAGGAACTTTCAGCTGATCCTCAAGCTTTTAGAGAGAATTTTGCTTTATCAGCTAAAACGCCCTGTTTTTTAACTTATTTTAATCCATAATGTTTGAGGCAGTTAAAGGTATTGTACTTATACAGTTTGGGCGCTACGTGTTGCGATTCTCATTTTCCCCACAAATGAGTCATTTCTTCATGTTCTGCTTTTGCTGTTTTGCAGGTTTGGTTGCAGTGGTTACCTCTGATGACTGCACTCTCTATCCCCTGATGCTCAAAGTTTTGCCCGCGCTAGCCATGGGTAAGAAAGTTGTTTTGGGTTGACAACGTACAAGTTTATCATGATTTTCTTTTCTTTTGTTAAGATGTTGTGAGACACTAAAATGTATGTATTTTCCATAGGTAACGCTGTCATTATTGTCCCTGGTCAGTGTACTGCAGCTCCAATGCTTCTGCTGTCTCAACTTTTCATGGCTGCAGGCATCCCTGCAGGGGCCCTCAGTGTTTTAACTGGCAGTGACATCTCACTGGCTGCTGATGTGGCCATGAACCCCAACATCAGCTATGTCACCTACAGTGGCAACAAGCAGGTGCACATATAGACATATATATTTAACCAACATTGGGGATACCTACATAATCTATACTAAGGGGTGTTTTTTAAAATTCTGCTCCAGGACGGCATGAAGCTGTGTAAAGCCACAGCAGGGATGGGTGTCCCAGTCTCCGTAACCCCGACCATCGGCGCCACATGCCCCATCATTATCTTTGAGTCTGCTGATATCAACAGTGCTGTGGATGACGTGATAGAGACTGCCTTCAAAAAGAAAAAAGAGGTGACACAGGGCAGATTTGTTTGTTTTCCTCGCTCGGATGTGGGTTTATATCAGGGGATGAGTTTGTGAAGCTCTTTGAGGAACCTGTTTGGTACCTGGGGTGTCCAAACTTGTTGACTGGGAGGCACTGGGCTAAAAAAATATATGTGTGTATATATGTATGTATGTAAATATAGTTGTATATATATACTGTATGTACATATACAGTACAGGCCAAAAGTTTGGACACACCTTCTCATTTCAATGTGTTTTCTTTAATTTCAAGACTATTTACCTTGTAGATTGTCACTGAAGGCATCAAAACTCAGACACTTGTGAAGTGAAACCATTTCTGGTGACTACCTCTTGAAGCTCATCGAGAGAATGCCAAGAGTGTGCAAAGCAGTAATCAGAGCAAAGGGTGGCTATTTTAAAGAAGCTAGAATATAAAACATGTTTTCAGTTATTTCACCTTTTTTTGTTTAGTACATAACTCATAGTGTTGATGCATTCAGTGACAATCTACAATGTAAATAGTCATGAAAATAAAGATAATATAATGGATATATACCGTAATTTCCGGACTATAAGCCGCACCTGACTATAAACCGCACCAGCTAAATTTAGGGGAAAATACATATTGCTCCATATATAAGCCGCACCCGACTATAAGCCGCAGGGTTTTGATGTGTAATTACCGTAGTATATAGGAGTTCCTGCTACCACGGAGGGGATTGTCGGGACAGAGATGACTGTTTGGGAACGCAAAGCGTCCCATTTATTAACAATAAATCTTTCAATCATTCAATCAAACTTTCACATCTTTGACATGGCGAACAGCATTCGTGCAGAGTACAAATAATACAACGGTGCAAAGTAATACAAAGTGCTCGCCTGTACGTTATCAAAATAACCAGCCTATCGGTATATGAAAAGTCAGTCTTTAATCATTGTGTCATCGTCTTCCTCCTGCGTACTAAAACCACCGAAATCCTCTTCGTCGGTGTCGGAGAAGAACAGGCCGTAAATAAGCCGCACCCTTGTATAAGCCGCAGGGACCAGAACGAGGGGAAAAAGTAGCGGCTTATAGTCCGGAAATTACGGTAATTAATAATTATTTTGATTGAATATTAGGAGTAGAGATGTCCGATTATCGGCCGATAAATGCTTTAAAATGTAATATTGGAAATTATCGGTATCGGTTTTTTCATTATCGGTATCGTTTTTTTATTTTTTATTTTATTTTTTATTTATTAAATCAACATAAAAAACACAAGATACACTTACAATTAGTGCACCAACCCAAAAAACCTCCCTCACCTATTTACACTCATTCACACTCATTCACACAAAAGGGTTGTTTCTTTCTGTTATTAATATTCTGGTTCCTACATTATATATCAATACAGTCTGCAAGGGATACAGTCCGTAAGCACACATGATTGTGTGTGCTGCTGGTCCACTAATAGTACTAACCTTTAACAGTTAATTTTACTCATTTTCATTAATTACTAGTTTCAATGTAACTGTTTTTATATAGTTTTACTTTCTTTTTTATTCAAGAAAATGTTTTTAATTTATTTATCTTATTTTATTTTATTAATTTTTTTTAAAAAGGACCTTATCTTCACCATACCTGGTTGTCCAAATTAGGCATAATAATGTGTTAATTCCACGACTGTATATATCGGTATCGGTTGATATCGGTATCGGTAATTAAGAGTTGGACAATATCGGATATCGGCAAAAAAGTCATTATCGGACATCCCTAATTAGGAGTATGTAAAAGTTAAAGCTCCTACAGTGTTTACTTCCGTGACGACCTCCTTAAAGCATTGTAATCAATCAGAAATATCAAGCAGCTAAAAGTCAAACATGGATAATTGGATACACTGTTTTGCATTTTGTTTTGCATGCCTTGCAATGGATTTAAATGGGTGTAATTTCACATTTGAAAGGTTGATTGGATGTTTTTTATAATATCCACAAACTTTTGTGAGGAGGTTGTGTTATGAGTGACCATGTGTGTTGACTTTTTATGCTGGGTGAATTTTTTTCCCTGCTCCATGACATGTACTTAAAATCATCAAAGCACACTTCCATGTGAGTTACTTATGTTGTCCACTAGATGGTGATAAATTAACATCTATCAGATCCAAAATATTCAAATTTGATATAAAAATACCCATCCCTGCCAAATTACTATTTGTATAGTCTCGCGGGTCAAATTGAAGTAGCCTGTGCTATCTATACAAATGAAATTTTATTTATGGATTGATTGTTTTAAACTTGTTTCCTTAGCAGTCCTTCCTTTATTCCTACAGACACACTGGGTGCTGTGTGTGCAGGAGAGTGTGTTAAACAATGTGGTGGACCGTCTGCAGCTGCGCATTGCAGGCTTGAAGTGTGTGCCTCTTCCCAGCTGTGAAGCCAGGTTGCTAGTGGACGCCGCAGTGCAGGAAGCTCAACACAAGGGGGCCACGGTTAGTCACAAAACATTTTTGCTAATTTATTTATGCATGGAAAGTTGCACCAAAAAAACATACCTAACATAAGTGCATCTATATATGAAATATTTCACAACATGAATACATAAATTTAGAATAGAAGTAAAAATTCATAGAATTAGAAATCTGTTGGAACTAATGACAAATATATATAGTTGTATTATATAGCTATGCTCTTGTCCTCGCCGATGATGTATCACGTATAACGCATCAGATACGTTAGCCAAAAAATAAGCCCACAAACTAGCGAAAATGAGTAAAAAAACAAAAGTCTTTGGAGACCGTTTTTGCAAAGGAGGAAAGGCAATGGCTCCCCACTAATTTAGAGTTATGGTGAGTTGTATTTTTCATGCACTTATTTTTTGCTGTATTAATCTGCTACACGTGGAAGGCTGCTCTGTGCATCAGTAGACGCCACACCTTAGGTTTAATTGTGATGAGTCACATGCCGTTACATTGTATGCAATGATGTACTGTAGATGTTGTTTAATTTCTATATGTGTACAGCTCTGGTAATGGGTACATTCGCACCCACCTGCACAAATGTACCTCAGAATGTAACAATCCAAATAAATATTTACTAGGGCATGCATATATAATATGCATTACTTTGACCATTTAAAATCAATGATAACAAACAGGAAATGCTTGGAAATAGCATAAAAATTCCCCAAAAACTTGGAAAAACGCAATTTATAGCGTTACTTTTTGGTGTAACCATCATGAGCGTTCTGTTCAGGTATACTTCTTTTATATTTTGATAAATCATCATATTTATGTATTACTAAATCTAAATAGGTATTGATCAATCTTTAAGCTGTGTGTATTTGATTTGAGTTTGCTTTTGACATCTTATTTAGAATTGTAGTTGAAACTTTTACAACCTTGTGTTGCGCTCATGATGGTGTAACCAAACTAGATTTCATTTAATGATCTTATTTTGAATATTTATTCCCTTTTTTACATTTAGAATATTTAAATATTCATTTATAAACATTGAATACATTTCAAATATCAATAAAATGCAATTGCTTTAATCTTATAGGGTAATGTTTAGTTACACCAAGTCATGAGCATAACACTAAGCTTCATCACTTTGACTTGTAATATCTCTAATTCTGGTGGTGTTTTATGCTTTTTTCCTTTTGGAACATGTACTATACATATAATACAATAAAGTCCCATATACAATTATGTTTCTAACAGTACTTTAATTTTGCCTTTGAAAGTGTCCATTAGTGGAGCTGTACACATATGCGTAAACATATGTAGTTATGTGAATGTAATAACACTAAACTTTCTATTTCATTATTTGTAAAATACACAATGGACATTATTTATGTAAAATACACAATGGACGCTATACTTTTGTAATGTTTCTTTTAAGGTTTATATTTCCAGTCGTACAATCCTAAATGAAAAAGAAAATAAAGAAATACAACTGCGGAAGGAAAATCATTCAAAAGAGGGAACATAAAACACCAACAAAACTTCAGTAGCTTCTGTTTCTTCATACTATTAACAATCTGTGTAGCTGCACACGCTGGAGTTGAGTAGCGAGGGCAAAATAATGAATTTATTGACAGTGCAGTGTGAAACCCAATGTGTTTACTTTGCAATTAAGTAAACTAAGTCTCAAATGAATATAACTTGCGTAGGCACTTTCTGACGAAACATCCACATTTTGACGTTCGACCTTTTAGCCCTAGGACTGCGGCCCTCTTCATTGTAATTGAATAGCCCAATATCCTCTACCTCAGAAACCACATGTTAGCAAGGTACCCCACAATCATACCACCATGTTATACAAGATACTGTATATACCGGTAAGTAGTGGGTCCCTGTAGAGGGCCCATCAGCTTGTTAGTCCTGAACCCCTGCTATACTGTATCCATATAAATGTATTTACGGTAATAACTGAGATGTATATAATAGACATTTTTATGTTTTTTATGTCCATTATTTTCAGGTTTGTTGCCATTCATTGGGAATGTAACACCCTGCTAGTAGCATACATCTACTGTACATTAAAAATTACAATGCTGTTAATTTCCTTTCTGTGACAATTCTTAGAACCAAATTGAAGTCCTTGTGCATGTATTAATTATTAACATATAAAAAGTCCTATTTTTCACCTCTTCAGTTGATGCCGTCCTGTGCCGTCCCCTCTTCTGGACCCCAGTATCCTCCTACAGTTCTCTGTGGAGTGGCCCCCTCCTTTCAATGTGTGGTCACGCCCTCTCCTGGCCCGCTGCTCCCTCTTATGACCTTCAGAAGCAACACAGAGGCAGTGACGCTCGGTAATGACGCCCCTGTGGGCGTACAAAGTCATCATCAAGGATCACCCGATGTCCACTGAAGCCTCAGTGTAATGTTCTGTGTTGTATGCAGGCAATCACAGTCCACATGGCCAAGCAGCTTCTATATGGACTGAAGACCTCACTCTGGCTCTGGAGACGGCAAAGAGGTATGCATGCACATGCGCACACCTATGATTTTTTCTGGGCTTTGTTTTTAAACCTCCGCCAAGGAGGTTATTGAGTTTTTTTGTTTCTGTGCGACAGTAGTTACAAACCCCGTTTCCATATGAGTTGGGAAATTGTGTTAGATGTAAATATAAACGGAATACAATGATTTGCAAATCCTTTTCAACCCATATTCAATTGAATGCACTACAAAGACAACATATTTGATGTTCAAACTCATAAACTTTATTTTTTTTTGCAAATAATATAATTATATTATTAATTAAAGAATTTCATGGCTGCAACACGTGCCAAAGTAGTTGGGAAAGGGCATGTTCACCACTGTGTTACATGGCCTTTCCTTTTAACAACACTCAGTAAACGTTTGGGAAGTGAGGAGACACATTTTTGAAGCTTCTCAGGTGGAATTCTTTCCCATTCTTGCTTGATGTACAGCTTAAGTTGTTCAACAGTCCGGGGGTCTCCGTTGTGGTATTTTAGGCTTCATAATGCGCCACACATTTTCAATGGGACACAGGTCTGGACTACAGGCAGGCCAGTCTAGTACCCGCACTCTTTTACTATGAAGCCACGTTGATGTAACACGTGGCTTGGCATTGTCTTGCTGAAATAAGCAGGGGCGTCCATGGTAACGTTGCTTGGATGGCAACATATGTTGCTCCAAAACCTGTATGTATCTTTCAGCATTAATGGCGCCTTAACAGATGTGTAAGTTACCCATGTCTTGGGCACTAATACACCCCCATACCATTACAGATGCTGGCTTTTCAACTTTGCGCCTATAACAATCCAGATGGTTCTTTCCCTCTTTGGTCTGGAGGACCACAGTTTCCAAAAACAATTTGAAATGTGGACTCGTCGGATCACAGAACACTTTTCCACTTTGTATCAGTCCATCTTAGATGAGCTCAGGCCCAGCGAAGTCGACGGCGTTTCTGGGTGTTGTTGATAAACGGTTTTCGCCTTGCATAGGAGAGTTTTAACTTGCACTTACAGATGTAGCGACCAACTGTAGTTACTAACAGTGGGTTTCTGAAGTGTTCATGAGCCCATGTGATGATATCCTTTACACACTGATGTCGCTTGTTGATGCAGTACAGCCTGAGGGATGGAAGGTCACGGGCTTAGCTGCTTACGTGCAGTGATTTCTCCAGATTCTCTGAACCCTTTGATGATATTACGGACCGTAGATGGTGAAATCCCTAAATTCCTTGCAATAGCTGGTTGAGAAAGGTTTTTCTTAAACTGTTCAACAATTTGCTCACGCATTTGTTGACAAAGTGGTGACCCTCGCCCCATCCTTGTTTGTGAATGACTGAGCATTTCATGGAATCTACTTTTATACCCAATCATGGCACCCACCTGTTCCCAATTTGCCTGTTCACCTGTGGGATGTTCCAAATAAGTGTTTGATGAGCATTCCTCAACTTTATCAGTATTTATTGCCACCTTTCCCAACTTCTTTGTCACGTGTTGCTGGCATCAAATTCTAAAGTTAATGATTATTTGCAACAAAAAAAAATGTTTATCAGTATTAACACCAAATATGTTGTCTTTGTAGCATATTCAACTGAATATGGGTTGAAAAGGATTTGCAAATCATTGTATTCCATTTATATTTACATCTAACACAATTTCCCAACTCATATGGAAACGGGGTTTGTACAATAGCTTAGGATTTTTGTAATGGGAATGGGTTTCCAATTACTATTAACATCCACATAATGAAGATGATGGAAAATGTCTCGAAATCCAAAATATGTCATGGGCAAACTGTCAACTTATCCAGTTTAAATGGTATTCACGATGAATAGAACCTCCAATGTCAAACCAAGTTTCATCTTGTTCTGAATAGCATTTGGCAACAATTTCAATTCAAAATGAGAAATTGCCTTTGACACAGTTAGTTTGTTTCTTCATGTCACAACATGGTATTAAATGTTTCTAATTTTCATGTCTCGCTCTCTTGCTCTAGTCTGTCTGTTGGTTCAGTGTGGGTGAACTCCAAACCTCTATCTGATCCATGTCTTCCTTTTTCGGGTCACAAAGACAGCGGCACCTGCACCGACGGAGGGCAGGAGGTTGGTTCATACTTTTTTTCCCACACTTTCTGTTAATTTCTGCATATACTGTACTCATGAGACACAGCAATTCAAATGTGTACTACAATGCACACAAAATACTTTTGTGTGTTTGTGGAATTTTGTCAGTAATTTCACTTCATTGTGATACCTTGATAAACATTTCTAATGGTAAACTTTGTTTTAGTAAGTAAACATTTCAGAAGCATTATGAGTTAGTTACAATGATGTCAAAAGTTAAATAACGAGTTAACTCATATGGTTAATCACAAAAAAATACCTCATTAATCATGTATAAACACTGATCAATCAGAATATTTTTTTTTGACCGTACATGTTCCTTTACTTGCACTACAAGATGGTTACCTGAAAGGCGGCGCAGGTTGTTACGGTCAGTGATCAGGTCAGCGCAAAGATGACGCAGACTGTTGTGCTCAATGGTGAATTTCACTTCAAAATAAACCCAGACTGGACTTTAGATTAAAGTGAGTTTTAGGATAGGATATACTTTATTTATCCCACAATGGGGAAATTATGTGGTTGTAGTGCAGATACAAAAAATCCACAAAAAAAAGTTTAAAACACATGAAAACAAGAGGGAGATATTACAGAACACAAATGACATAAAATACATTATAAGAGTACAGAGCTGATGCAACCAGCTGCCACTTAAAGGCCTACTTAAATTAATTTGTTTTATTTAAACGGGGATAGCAGATCCATTATATGTGTCATACTTGATCATTTCGCGATATTGCCATATTTTTGCTTAAAGGATTTAGTATAGAACGACGACGATAAAGTTCACAACTTTTGGTCTCTGATAAAAAAAAAGCCTTGCCTGTACCGGAAGTAGCGTGACGTCACTGGAGGAAGGGCTGCTCACATTTTCCTATTGTTTTCAATGCAGCGAGAGAGATTCGGACCGAGAAAGCGTCGATTACCCCATTAATTTGAGCGAGGATGAAAGATTTGTGGATGAGGAACGTGAAAGTGAAGGACTAGCGTGCAGTGCAGGACGTATCTTTTTTCGCTCTGACCGTAACTTAGGTACAAGGGTTCATTGGATTCCACACTTTCTCCTTTTTCTATTGTGGATCACGGATTTGTATTTTAAACCACCTCGGATACTATATCCTCTTGAAAATGAGAGTCGAGAACGCGAGATGGACATTCACAGTGACTTTTATCTCCACTACACTACATCGGTGAAGCACTTTAGCTACTGAACTAACATGGTAGCATCGTGCTTAAATGCAGATAGAAACAAAACAAATAAGTCCCTGACTGGAAGGATAGACAGAAGATCAGCAATACTACCAATCTCTAGACATGTAACTACACGGTTAATGCTTTCCAGCTTGGCGAAGCTTGGCAAAGCTTAGCAATGCTGTTGCTAATGACGCCATTGAAGCTAACTTAGCTATGGAACCTCGACAGAGCTATGCTAAAAACATTCGCTCTGCACCTACGCCAGCTCTCATCTGCTCATCACGACCCGTGCTCACCTGCGTTCCAGCGATCGACGGTACGACGAAGGACTTCACCCGATCACAGATGCGGTCGGCAGCCCGCAGACGGAGGAAGTCAAGGTGAGGTCGGCGGCTAGCGCCTCTGCTATCCATCTCAAAGTCCTCCTGGTTGTGTTGCTGTAGTCCGCCGCTAATACACCGATCCCACCTACAACTTTCTTCTTTGCAGTCTCCATTGTTCATTAAACAAATTGCAAAAGATTCACCAACACAGATGTCCAAAATATTGTGGAATTTTGAGATGAAAACAGAGCTTTTTGTATTGGATTCAATGGGCTCCGAATACTTCCGCTTAAACGATTGACGTCACGCGCAAACGTCATCATATCGAAATGTTTTCAGCCGGAAGTTTGCCGGGAAATTTAAAATTGCACTTTATAAGTTAACTCGGCCGTATTGGCATGTGTTGCAATGTTAAGATTTCATTATTGATATATAAACTATCAGACTGCGTGGTCGGTAGTAGTGGGTTTCAGTAGGCCTTTAAGTGGAGACATTTCTACATACAGCTACAAGAGTAAAACACAACGAAAAACCAAAATATGAGCAATAAACAATACATATTGCGCACGGAACAGACCCACAGAGCAACCAAGAGAGCCGACTTTGTCCAAAGCTGCCCACTACCTCTCGGCCAATGTCTGGTCCGCGAGGAAGAGCGGAAATCTGTCCAGGGAGACCGAAGTGTCCCATACACACTAACACAGCCAGGGCTTGTGAAGCTCGTTCTTCCCTCGTCTCCTCCTCCGCGTCTCCTCCGGCCTCTTCACGCGGACTGCGGTGTGGTAGAGAGCCCTCGGCTGGCCTCCGTTGCAAACATGCCCATGGCCACCAAAAGGCTCCCCTGAGGCAGATCCAAAAGTTCACCAAAAAGCGTCGCTGAAGTCACAAAAGTGCCACCTCGAAGGGACCTGAACCAAAAGGCAAAAAACACATGAAAACAAGAGGGAAACATCAAGAACACAAAGGAGAACACACAAGAAAACAGACCTGCAACCAGCAGCCACTACAGTGGCGCCATCTTGAAAAAAAAAATTGACGAGTTTTGATCAAATAGATGATGTGCATACAAGTAAAATGTTTAAAATTGTTCATGTGTGACATTCTGACAAAACATTTCATTTGTGTCCACATATTGGGCTGTTTTTTAACTTAATTTCATTTATGCAAGTGGGTAATAACCTGTGATTAATCATGATTAATCCAAATTCAAAATTGATTAATGCAGTGGTTCTAAACCTGGGTTTGATCGAACCCTAGGGGTTCGGTGAGTCGGCCTCAGGGGTTCGGCGGAGCCTCCGCCACGGAGGTAAAGACACATCCGACTTATCGTGTAAATAAAAACTTCTCCCTATCGGCGTATTATGGATACCCCCAAACAATGTTCCCTCTAATTTTCCATCTGATTTGCAGGTTGTTTGATTGATCGATTGAAACTTTTACTAGCAGATTGCAAAGGAAGAGAATACATTATATGAAACAGTACAGTTTACACAATACAGTACATATTCCTTACAATTGACCACTAAATGGTAACACCCGAATAAGTTTTTCAACTTGTTTAAGTCGGGGTCCACGTTAATCAATTCATGGTAATGTGTGTAAGGTGCTTAATTTGTTGTGAGTTCATGCACTGTGTTGGTTTTGTTCTTTGAAGAAGGTGATGTTCATGCACGGTTTATTTTGTGCACCAGTAAAAAACATAACTTTTTCATGAATTTGAAAGAAAAACATTTTATTTTTCACTAAAGAAGGGTTCGGTGAATGCGCATATGAAACTGGTGGGGTTCGGTACCTCCAACGAGGTTAAGAACCACTGGATTAATGTGATTTAAAAATATATATATCATTTAACAGCACTAGTTTAAAAAAACATTTAAATACATTATTTTTCAGGATCCCATGTGCGTATGAAAAATCATATGCCCATGCATAAAATAATTATGAAGCTGGAGCTAGATTTGCATTATCAGACAAACATTTAAAGGGGAAACAATCATCATAATCATCATAATCTATTTCTTCTAGGGTCTGTATCATTTTCTACAACCAGCTTCCACCTCTGCTGTTCGTCGTACTTCACCTCTTGCTATGGACTACACAAATTTTGGAACTGATGCACCTCAAGTTATAATTCCGGATGAAACTGGGTATGCCTGTTCTTTATTTAACTCAGTATGTTAAAAGTTGGTATTAATTGTACATCATCATTAACATACAGTTTTGTGGTTGAAATATCTTCTATTGGTAATTAAGGGCATTTTGTTCATATACTCTCTTGTACAGTACGGCAAAGTCCTACTTACAGTTTGTTGCTGGCAAGGTATGCAAGTCAGAGTCTGGCTGCAGTGTGGCAGTTTATCCACAAGGAAGCGGCAGCGTGTTGTGCTACTGTCCCGACGGAGGCCGGAAAGATGTCCGTAATGCCGTGGAGGCAGCTATCAAAGTTCAGCCTGGGTGAGACCCCTGTATCCAAACACGCAATCACCCTTTATGTTGCCTAATCCAGTTGACAGAAACGCATATTTATTCTGGCACAAGCCTTTTCGACCTGCAGTGCAAACAAGTCCATGTTAGCAAGACTGGATGCTTTGGTCGGATGTTACAGGTTCACTGTGGCTTTTTCTACGCCAACTAGCGGCGATGAGACTCATTCATTCTTAAAGTAATCTTACTTATCTCATCATATGAAATATGACTTACTTCACTAATTATTATTATTAAATTACTACTATTATGTATTTATTTATTTATTTTTATTGTGATTACTTATGGAGTTTATTGTGAATAAATTGTGAACAGGAAGTGAACAAAATTTTTTAGCAACTGTTATGTAAAGAAAAGGGGTAGGATTAAATAAGCTCTGCTTCTTCCTACTCCTTTTCGAACATGTTGAAAAGAGAAACTGGAAATTGTGATGTATCATGTTGTATGCTTGCATGTTCGAAATAAACTCAAACTCAACTCAACCCCATTTTTTGCTCACAACCTAAAGTATAACATTTAGCTGAGAGACACCCCGTATCCGGAAAACTTCTAAAAATTTGGCCCACGAGACGCCACGAGTGCAATAAACCATGACGGGTAGCGGTGTATTCATACCAAATACAAATAGCCAGGGGTGTGAGAGCTGCCATTTTGTTACCATCAAATGCACCTCAACCATTAATTATACTTGCAAGATAAACAGCACAGCATTCACTTGTATGACCCAATCCAAACAACTTTCCCGAGTCATGGTACAAAAAAAAAAAAAATCAACCAGCACAAAAAGTCAACAAACATGGTCACACATAACACAACATGCTCATTGAACTTTGTGGATATTAAAAAAAAAAGTCCAATCAACATAAAAAAAATCTAAATTACACCCATTTAAATCCATTACAAGAGATAATGGGAAAAATGCAAAACACTTTATCCACACGTATCCATGTTTTGCTCATTTTAGCTGCTTGATATTTCTGATTGATTAAAACAAGGTAGGAGTTGAACGTTCACATACTTCTAATAACCAATTAGAATACTTAATAATTATTTATCCATTATATTATAATAATAATATGTACTCATATTTGTCGTTACTTTGCATGCAGTCGGCTTGCAGCCCCCGGACAAATTTTTTACTTTTAAAAAAGTTTGGACAACTTGTTCTGAAAAATCTGAATATTTAGCAATGACATAACTTTTTTCCTCTAGGTGGATGAAAAAGAGTCCATCTGCACGCGCTCAGTCCATTCAGTCTCTGGCCAAGGGCCTTGAGGGAAAAAGGCGAGAAATAGCAACGTCAATCAGCAGCCAAACTGGTCTCCCATTGGAACAAGCCGACACGGAGGTGGAGCTCAGCATCGCCAGGCTCAGTGAATGGGCGGCCTACTGTGACAAAGTTTGCGGCAGAACTCTGGTGAACTCTCCCTGAATTAATACATTTGAGAGGTTGAAGTATTATACATATTATATGTATATTAACATTCCCTAGTCACGTCCGTTGTGTCTTTGAGCAAGAAACTTCACCCTTGCTCCTGATGGGTCTTGGTTAGGGCCTTCCATGGCAGCTTCCACCATCAGTATGTGAATGTGTGTGTGAATGTGGAAATAGTGTCAAAGCGCTTTGAGTACTTTGAAGGTAGAAAAGCGCTATACAAGTATAACCCATTCCTGATTCAAACCCTCATTAACGTATTGTATGGTGTGTCTTTTTCAGCCTATGCCACAGTCTGGCTCAGGTCTTTCCATCCCTGAAGCGCTGGGCGTGGTAGGGGCGGTCCTACCTGAGAAGCAACCCCTCCACTCCATGGTAACAATGCTTGGGGCAGCCATCGCCACAGGTAACGCCATCATCATGGTACCCAGCGAGGATTGTCCACTGCCAGCATTGACTTTTATTCAGGTAAGTGACGACAATATTTTTCAAGTAACTCAGTCGCCATGTTGGGGATAAAACAATGGAAAGTCATGCTAGTATAAACTGTCAAGTTTTAAACATAAATCAATTTTGTAATATTATAAGCTCCTTTGCCACAACGTTAGATACATCCACACAGTTCAAGTTTGATTGATACTTTGAGATAGGTACCGTATTTTTCGGAGTATAAGTCGCTCCGGAGTATAAGTCGCTCCGGAGTATAAGTCGCTCCGGAGTATAAGTCGCACCGGCCGAAAATGCATAATAAAGAAGGAAAAAACATATAAGTCGCACTGGAGTATAAGTCGCATTTTTTGGGGAAATTTATTTGATAAAACCCAACACCAAGAATAGACATTTGAAAGGCAATTTAAAATAAATAAAGAATAGTGAACAACAGGCTGAATAAGTGTACGTTATATGAGGCATAAATAACCAACTGAGAACGTGCCTGGTATGTTAATGTAACATATTATGGTAAAAGTCATTCAAATAACTATAACATATAGAACATGCTATACGTTTACAAAACAATCTGTCACTCCTAATCGCTAAATCCCATGAAATCTTATACGTCTAGTCTCTTACGTGAATGAGCTAAATAATATTATTTGATATTTTACGCTAATGTATAAATAATTTCACACATAAGTCGCTCCTGAGTATAAGTCGCACCCCCGGCCAAAGTAGGAAAAAAACTGCGACTTATAGTCCGAAAAATACGGCATTGATTACCTCACTTTTGACAAATGTATGACATATTTTTTAGGTTGATGAAACCCAGAAGTGAGGCTCCAGGGGCTATTGTTGTCTTAAAGTTTTTTATTGGCCCTCTGCATTTTGTAAAAACAAAACATTCATTATTGTTATATTTATATTTGATCTCTGGAAATTACACTTTGTCATCTGAAACACAAAGCAAAGCTGAGCTTTGTTTGATTGTTTCAATAGTTTAGCATAGAACCCCTGGCAAAAATTATGAAATCGCAAGACTTTGAGGATGTTCATTCAGTTGTTTAACGTTGTTAAAAAAGCAGCTAACAGACATTAGACAAAACTATAATAATATCAAATGGCAACTTACTGTCTTTAAGAAACACTAAAAAAAAATCGAGAAAATGACTTGTGGTAGTCGGTAACAGTTTCATTTACAGATAAAGCGGCGTGATAAAAATATAGAATCACTCAAATCTGAGGAAAACATTGTGGAATCACCCTGTAAATATTAATTTCCAAAGCTAACACCTTCATCAGGTTAAACCTGTTCATTAAACCGCAGTTTAAAAGGAGTGTTCACACCTTGGAGAGCTGTTGCACCAGGTGGATTGCCATAATCATGGCTTTCACACGAGAGATGTCAATGGACATAAAGGAGAGGATTATGAAACTTTTTCAAGAATGTAAATTATTCATGCAATGTTGCAAATGACGTGTCTGAAATCTCAACCACAAACAACATGGGAAGGTTGTAAAAGGCCAGCGTACTGGTATACCAAAGAAACGGAAAATGCACAGCAAAACAAATGAACAAATGGGTGGAAACTGGAGTCGCTGTCTGCGATCGAACCATAACCACCTAAAGTAAATGGGATTTAAATATAAAAAAGCCGTCATTAACAACTAAACAGAAAAAACAAGCTTGCAATGGGCTAAGGAAAGGCAATGGTGGGCTATATATGACTGGATGAAAGTCATATTCAGTGCATTGGGCAAAGTGATGATGCTGGAACTTTTGTTTGGTGCCGTTCCAATGAGATTTATGAAGACGACTGCCTGAAGAAAACATGCACATTTCTACAGTCATTGATGATATGGAGCTGCATGTCACATAATGGCATTGGAGGGATGGCTGTCATTACATTTTCAATAAATGCACAGGTTTATGTTAACATTCTGGACACGTCTCTTATTCCAGCAATCGAAAAGATGTTTGGGAATGTTGAAATGATTTTTCAAGACGATAATGCATCTTGCAATAGAGCAGTAACTGTGAAAACTTTCCTTGAAAAAAAGATACAAAAAATCAATGTCATGGCCCGCAAATAGTCCGGATCTCAATGAAACTGAAAATCTGAGGGGGAAATTAAAAAAAATGGCCCGTAACAAGACTCCAACCTGCAAATCTAATCTGACAACAGCAATCAGAGAAAGTTAGTGCAAGATTGATGTTCTGTTTGTCACTTGTTATGTCCATGCCTCAGAGAATGCAAGCTGTTCAAAAAGACAGAACTGGCAGTGTGTTTTAGTGCTTGTTGTTTGTTTGTTTGTTTGTTTTTCATGATTCTATATATATTTCCTCAGAATTGAGTGATTCCATAATTGTTTCACTCTACTTTATCTAAAAATGAAACGGTCACTGACTACCACAATTTATATTCTTGATTTGTTTTACTGTTTCTTAAAGCCAGAAAGTTGCCATTTGAAATGACTAGAGTTTTGTGTCATGTCTGTTATCGGCTTTTTTCTCTACAAACTCAAACAACCGAATTAACATCCTCCGGAGACATGTGAAACATTTTTGCCATGCGCTGTATATTAACTTTGGATTGGTTTTAGCATCTTTAATGTACAAAATGTATCAAAGTGAACCCGTGCCAATTTTGGACACCCATTAGGAACTACACTAGAACTTCACCAACTTGTGTGTTTTAATGTTTTGGTACATAAGAGTGTATTCACTTTATCTATTTATTTATTTAACCTTTATTTAACCAGGTAAAATCCCATTGAGATCAAAGATCTCTTTTCCAAGGGAGACCTGGCCAAGAGGGCAGCAGCAAGGTTACATTAAAAACAGTAAACACATAAAACATCACATTTACAACATTAAAAACTTGCTCACATGACACATGTGCATACAGACAAGGTAGACTGCAGTCCTTTCACAGAAGCTTTAAACTCATTCAATGTAACAAGGGTTTGAAGTTTAATATTCGATTGTAGGTTATTCCAAGCCTTCGGTGCTGAAAACCTAAATGCTTTCTTGCGCAGTTTAGTTCTTACTTTGGGGACGACAAATTGCAGAACATTCATTGAACGAAGATTGTGTCTTCCTTGTTTCTTTGTTTAAAGATAAGACAGATAAGATGGAGTGATAACCCAGAATGGTTTTGTAGATGAAAATATACCAATGATTGACGCGTCGAGCACATAAAGATGTCCAGTTAACCATTGAGTATAATACGCAATGGTGAGTAAGGGGAGCGCAGTTGGTGATGAATCTCAGTGCCCCGTGGTACACACTATCCAGCTTGTGGAGACAACCAGCAGTAGCATTCATGTACAACACATCTCCATTGTCAATAACAGGTAAAAAGGTTGTTTCCACCAACTTCTGTTTCACAGTAAAAGAAAAGCACTAACGTGAATACAGTATATGCTAAGGTAGCTGAACAAAGTGAAACATTAAATTGGTGTAGTCTGTATTAATATATGCAGTATGTCATGAATAATGAATTCATTTTACTTTTACAATATGCTAAAGCAGTGGTTCTCAAATGGGGGTACGCGTACCCCTGGGGGTACTTGAAGGTATGCCAAGGGGTACGTGAGATTTTTTTTTAATATTCTAAAAATAGCAACAATTCAAAAATCCTTTATAAATATAAAAAAAAGCCTATCTTTTTTTCCAAATAGTTCAAGAAAGACCACTACAAATGAGCAATATTTTGCACTGTTATACAATTTAATAAATCAGAAACTGATGCCATAGTGCTGTATTTTACTTCTTTATCTCTTTTTTTCAACCAAAAATGCTTTGCTCTGATTAGGGGGTACTTGAATTTAAAAAAAATTCACAGGGGGTACATCACTGAAAAAAGTTGAGAACCAATGTGCTAAAGGGCCAATAAACAAACTGGACAACCCTGATATACATGTAGTGCAAACAAAACAGTTGGTTTCTATGTTTGCTTTGTTAAAATGTTTCCCTTCAACAGTCCCCACCCGTTTTAAAGATGATTAATGACATATAATAACAATAATAATAATGTGCTGATGTACACACAAAAGGGTTCATGTCCGTGTGCTTCTAGGTGCTCCAGTCTTCAGATCTGCCTGCAGGATTGGTGAACGTCATTACAGGAAGAAGAGACCAGCTAACAAAGGCTTTGGCGAATCACAGCGTCATCAAGGCCATCTGGTATTGGGGCAGTGATGAGGTGAGGATTGCGCCCATCAGGCATGAGGACAACGAAACTGAAGGAGCTCAACAATTCTTCTAGTGTCATCTATACTTATACATGTTGCTATAATGTCAGTATTTAGACACCTCTCATGACAATGCTCTCTATTTGCTGTAGGGCTGCCAGTACCTGCAGCACACCTGCACCAGCCCTCTGAAAACGCTGCGCCTGTTCGGGAAAGACGGCGACAGGGACTGGTCTCACGCCTCTGTCTTAGAGGAGATGTGGAGGAATGCCATCCAGTGGAAGAGTGTGTGGATTCCTACAGCATAATGACAAAAAAACAAGAAGATAAAGGTTGTGTTTTCTTCTAAATCTCAACTTAATTGGTTTTACATATACAGTGGTACCTCAACTTGCGAGTAATTCGGTTGTTTGCTAGAGCATAATTTTATGTACGGACATTTCCGAACATTTGAAGTAGTATTTGTCCACAGCTGTAATTTAGATTATATCGGTAATTATAGGCAGTTGAATTCCTAAATGTTGGCTGTCACTTTGCAACAGATAAAAATTAGCTTGAAGCTATCGCTGGTCTGTGCAATAAATGTATAGTGCAATGTCCGTATCACATAAACAAACAGCCCACAGCCAGAGATCGACACAATCCGGCTGTCCAACCACCGGAAATTACAACATGAGTGCAAAGGATGACACCCATCAAATCAAAACACCAAACCATTAAAAACATTTAGTAGCCTCTGTGAAGTGTTCACAATCATCAGGGCTGTCAGTCTGCACCACCCCTAAGCAGAATTTAACGTCCACGCCAAAACATCCACACAGCGGACATTAATCCATGAAAATATAAAGAAGCTGCCGAATGGTCTGCACGACTTTTCTCATATGTTCTTTTCTCCTGACTTCACAAACTGGACGAATGAGCATTAGCCTTGCTCACTGGGTTGTTGCTGTCAACTCTGATCTCGCCAGTACGTTACTCAAAGAGGTCTGTGGTCAACATAAACAACAAATTCTTAGTTCATAGTATTCTAGTTCATACGAAAACTGTTGCCAGATCCCATGAGAGAAACGAGCAGGCACCTGTAAGAAAATAAGGCTAAAATCGCTTATAATAAGCGGACTTGGCAACACAGGATGGAGAAGGAGCCTGAAGGAGATACTGCATTAGTCCGGTTCCCAAGATAAATGCTGTACAATATTACATAATTTTATAAAGAGTGTTTATAGTAGATTCTATTGGATTGACTTTCAAACAATATTTACTATCTAAAAGTTTTTTATTCTTTTTAAAAAGCATGTTGCATGTTAAAATTGTGCTCCTTGGGTGGGGAAGACAAGCTTGCATTAAATTGATTTCAGTTTATTTCAATGAACGGGACTGATTTGAGATACAAGTGTTTTGAGGTACAGTGTATGCGCTCAATCGAGGAATGCAGTGCGCTTCTAATTGAAACACACTTAAGTTGGTCCTGTTTATGTCTGTCGACAAAGTCATCAAGTAGTGGTCCACTGTGTTCATCTTATTACCGTATTTTTCGGACTGTAAGTCGCTCCGGAGTATAAGTCGCACCGGCCGAAAATGCATAATAAAGAAGGAAAAAAACATATATAAGTCGCACTGGAGTATAAGTCGCATTTTTTGGGGAAATGTATTTGATAAAACCCAACACCAAGAATAGACAGGCTGAATAAGTGTACGTTATATGAGGCATAAATAACCAACTGAGAACGTGCCTGGTATGTTAACGTAACATATTATGGTAAGAGTCATTCAAATAACTATAACATATAGAACATGCTATACGTTTATCAAACAATCTGTCACTCCTAATCGCTAAATCCCATGAAATCTTATACGTCTAGTCACTTACGTGAATGAGCTAAATAATATTATTTGATATTTTACGGTAATGTGTTAATAATTTCACACATAAGTCGCTCCTGAGTATAAGTCGCACCCCCGGCCAAACTATGAAAAAAACTGCGACTTATAGTCCGAAAAATACGGTACTTGAATTATCCCGCTTAAATCAACATCAACGTATACGGTCGACGGATTTTGTCGACATAACATTTGAGCGCCAAAGGGGCCATTCCCATTTAAACCGAGTCCCTTTTTGTTGATGTGTTGTAGTAGAGGTGGTCCTCATTTACGACGTTCCGTACGCGCTCCCATAAATGAATTAAAAACTTGATGTAGTTCCGTAAATATGATGAGACTCACTCAAACTAGTTGCAGCGAGCTATCCTTTCTTAGCGTAGCACAGTGATAACATCGGTTATAGTCAACTTTTTTCATTCGCTTATGTTTCCCAAGTGTACTGTGACAGCTCATGAAGCCTTTATTGCTGAAGTTAAAATAAACATAATAAAAAGTTAAGCTAGACGAGAAAAGTCCAGCTATATTGGCTGCCTTTTTAGTCTCAACAATTAGACTCCCGCCACCCAAAACACGTGTTTGTAACCCCATGACCACCAACTGTATCATTATCGCTAAGCGGCGTGAAACAACAGCAACATACACAACATTAAAACCGTGACTTCCTGTTCAGTGCAAAGTCGGATTCAAAATAAAAGCATGGCAATGTTCACAGCAACTAACAAAATTCAAACATGCAGTGAAATACCGCAGCGGCTTTGCTAGATAGGAGTATAAATATGATATGAAAACACAGGAATCTAAATAAAAATATGCGCAAATCATTTATTATATCCCTTTCTCCTTATGCCGCTGCCAAAGTAAATGTGCAAGCAATGGCTATAGTTACAGTTTTGTCAACGGCATATGTTGACATCAGTCAGCCAGTTGGAGGGAAGTCGACATAAACCGGGTTCTACTGTAATATGAAGATTTAATGAAAAATAAAAGTTTATAAAAATATATATTGCAGTCCCCTATTTTCCCCGTGAGTTATGGACATGTGCGTCCAACTAATTAATTAAATGTAAAAAGACCCCTTCACATATAACAAGACTGAAGTGGATAATAGACCCCAGTCGTGCTTTGCTACGAGTTATTTTCTAAATTCAATTGTGTTTCTCACATTCTTTATGAAAATGCTGGCACTCACAACTTATTTTGACCCCACGGTGGCCTATTTTGTGTTTAATCGTACTTAATCGAAACCGAGACATATTTTTGCTTTCCTAAAATGTAATCATACTAAAACCAAGGCATGAAATCTGAGGTACCGCTGTATTTTGTTGCTTTGACAAATCCATATGTGGAATTTTTATCAGTTAAATGCGAGCCTGTCTGTGTAAATGTAGCCTATAAAAGATTTAAAGTGCGCTGTAAAAATCCAACCGATAGGTTGATAAGCAATGATTGATAAGGGCTGAATCAAATGAGGGCCAAAGGTCGTGCTGCAGTGTTTTTCAACAGCAGAGAGTAGACTGGCAAAACAGTTACTGTTCCTCAAATGGCAATCAAAACAATAATGGTGATATTTTCATGACGTACTGACCGTCTGCCGCCATATCCTGCTCTCCTACCTCATTAAGTTTTATATGTGCAGTGTGTGTGACACAACTCTGTATAATAATAATAATAGAAAGCATTTGGATGAAACATGAAGGTTCCACTTTTTCTTAAGTGAGCAGTATTGTCAAAGGTGAATTGTGCCAACTGTGTTTTGTCAAAATAATATATGCTTTTTTTATAAACATGCTTTGTAAACATTCCACTGCCAAATAAGCGGCAGTTCTTTCTGATTATGTGCTGAAAATCTCAATTTCCCCTCTGGAATTAATAAAGTACTTCTGATTCTGATTCTGATTAAAAAGTATAATGAAAATATAACTTTACTTGCTGCCCTGTTTTATTGGACCGCCACAATAAGATGTCACCCTCGCTCATAGACACTTTAAAATGGGACTGCCTGTGAATGGAGCTTATCGCACAGGCATTGTAACTCTGCTATCTACCACACCTCATTAGCACCTGGTCTACCACAGAATAAGAAAACATAGCAGGAGCAGGGATCATTTGTTGCCAAGTTAGTTTTAGTCTACAACATATTCTGCTGTTGTGTGTGTGTGTGTGTAGGGTTTTCCCAGTAAAAGCCCTTACATTTTTTTCTCAGTAAGAGGAGTCTGTGCCTGGCGCGGGTTCCAATAAAGGTAGGTCTTTATTGTCATTGCACAAGTACAACAAAACTTTGTTTTCAGCACAAACCCGTTCAAGATTAGACAAAACAAACAGTGTACAGCAGGGTCCCCAAACTACGGCCCGCGGGCCGCATCCGGCCCGCCAGCGTCCAAAATCAGGCCCGCGGGAAGTCCCAGGTATAAAAAAAAAATATATATATTTATTTTATTTTATTTTTTAAAATTATTATTTTTCTTATCTACTTTGTACCGCTTGCTACTCGCGGTGTCTCCTAGCCGCTCAGGCAAATCATATTGTCTAAAAATGCATTTTCTCATTGATAACGTGACATCATTGCGCGCGCGGAAAGTGCGCTATATATATCTAATATATATATATGTATATATATGTATACAGCCCGGCCCCCGGCCAAATTGTTTTAACCCAATGCGGCCCCCGAGTCAAAAAGTTTGGGGACCCCTGGTGTACAGGGTTACAGAACAGGAACGCTGATGGGTCGCCACAAGGCGCCCCGTAAAAGATGGGAAAAAGGTAAAACGCTGGGGAAGGATGAGTAAAAAAATACAATCTAGACTGGGCTCCTAAGGGGGCCCAGTCTGGAGTGGGAAAAAACCTCCATAGCAAAGCACATATACATATTAGAATGTACATCTCGAGATATCTAGCAACAGAAGGGAGGGGAGTGCGAGGTCATGATGGTCGGCCGCAGCTCTCAGGCGCTGACCATCCATTCATCACCTCTATGGGATTTGCGTCGAGGGCGTTGGGTTGGGGAGCTGGGGTGTGTATGTGTGGCATATATTTTTGTAGTTGCGTCTGTGTGTGTAAGCCCGTAGTGTGTCTGTGTTCCACGGCCTTGATGTTTGTGCAGTCGCTAGTCCAAATTCAACAACAAGTGTGTGTCCATGAGAGACAAGAAAGGGAGTTTGTTGTGTCTTCGCTGCACTGTCCTTCGGGAGAGTCTCGACGCCAGGGAAACAATCCGAGTTAGAATGTTTTGTATGCGAGTGAAAATAAAATTTGCTTTTCACTCTAAATTGTCTATGACTGGTCCTCAAAAACTGCGGGGCAGACAGTCCGATGTGATCCAAAATCACAAGAGTGTCCACAGTTCTTCCCGCATCCTCCAATCGTTTGTGGCAGCTTTGGGCTACTTTGAAGACTGCCAGCAACTTCCAATTTGTCGACAAACCAGAGCAACGCTTACTCCAATCAGCAGATGTCCTGTTGTCATAATTCCGAATAGGTGGATATCTTCACGTCCTCGACAGAAAAGGGTCACCGGGCACGCGGCACTCCTTCTTCTCCCAAGAGTCCGTCGTGTGTCTAGCAACAACCGCTTCGTCTCGACAGCAGGTTCCCCCAAACCCAAGATCTTGTCAATTTCGTTGAGGCCAGTTAAATAGTTCCAATGTTTAGATTTGGAGAGCAGTGCAAAAAGAGGTAACAAGAAAGTTAAGACAAGACAAAGAAGCAAGCAGGAGAGATAAGGGAGAGGAAAGGGGAGCGTCCACCCTCGATGAGTGCCAGAGAGAAAGTCCTGAGTACACCAGTTGGAGTGCTATACATTTATTTAAACTAAAACACAAAAATAAATCCCCAAAGTATTTATTTTATTCTATTGTGGCAAACAGTTTACATGCCATGTCAAACAAAAAGACTAACACACGCAACAACGAGGGCCATGAAATAAACGGTCAGAAAAACCATGAGACTCGATCAATTGTTGCAAACAAGCCTCAGTGATCCACACCAGAGGACAGTACACATTAGACAACAATGACATTTTTCAACCAATTTTCTGCAATAAACAAATCCAATATTGAATAAAAAGTAGGGATAATACTTATAATAGTTCTAATGACAATAATTAAAATGATTCAAAACATAAATTTCCCTGAATAAATTCAGTTATAAAATATGCATTTCACAACCAAAAATGGTGCCTACAGTGTGTATGTAAAGTCTAGAGCAGTGGTTCTTAACCTTGTTGGAGGTACCGAACCCCACCAGTTTCATATGCGCATTCACCGAACCCTTCTTTAGTGAAAAATTAAATGGTTTTTTTTTCAAATTCAAGACAAAGTTATATGTTTTTGGTAACACTTTAGTATGGGGAACATATTGTAAGTAACAAAGACTTAATTTAGAGTTTTTTGGACACTAGGGGAACATATTCTAAGTAACAAAGACTTAACTTAGAGTTATTTGGTTGGGGTTAGTGTCAGAAAAATTGTATGTAAATTATCCAAAAAAATTCCGTTCTCTGAGTTCCCAATGAACAGACAAGGGGCTGTCTTTGTTGCACCAAGCAAAGGCTTGGAAAATTCCATTGTGTACGATGGGAGTAGATGGGAGTGGGGTTATCTATTGTCATCGAAGACCTGCCCAAGCTGAATCCGGGACTAGCCCAAGCCCGAGGCATCTTTTTCTTTTGTGTTAATGTGACCGAAAACAATGACTGTTTACATACTCCCCGTTCCTTTAGAAACAGATGTTATGTAAACAGGGAAAGTCCAAATAAAAAGAGGTGGCGTACAATCTTTCGCCAGAGCGTGAGTGACACTGTAAGAGGTTACAGGTCGACGGCGTCTCTCCTCAATTGAGTCCAAATTTGAATTCTGCCTCTGTTTGATTCTTTGCTTCTTGTCTTGTTTAATAGATGTCATCAGTGTTTGAACCTGACAGTTAGGGTTAGAGGGTTAGGGCCAGGGTTAGAGGGTTAGGGTTATAATAAGGCCATGCAGAGTAAGGCATTAATAAGTACTTAATAATGACTAGTTAAGAGCCAATATGTTACTAATTTGCATGTTAATAAGCAACTAATTAATGGTGAATATGTTCCCCATACTAAAGTGTTACCATGTTTTTTTTACTGGTGCACAAAATTAACCGTGTATGAAGATCACCTTGTTCAAAGAGCAAAACCAACACAGTGCATAAACTCACAACAAATTACACACCTGCAAATCAGTGTGACTTTTGCTGTTGCCGTATCCGTAATACGCCGATAGGGAAAAGTTTTTATGTACACGATGAGTCAGGTGTGTCTTGACCTCCGCCGAACCCCTGACCCCGACTCACCGAAACCCTAGGGTTCGATCGAACCCAGGTTAAGAACCACTGCCCTAATGTATGTGATTTTACCAGAGGTGGTGGAAAAAAACTGTTTAGTTGTTGCCTTTTCTTTGTTAACTCTGCCATATTTAGTCTTAGGAATGACTATTAGGTATATTTCACTGTTCAAATACTGTACTCTATAACGGAGTACGAAATAAAAAGGTAAAGAGGCGATCACAGTAAAGGCTACCATTTAGCAGCCTTTTATAATGTGCTTTTGTTTTGTCTGATGTGTAAAATACTGAGCTATACAGTCATTGCAGGACTACACAGTATAGTAATTGCCCGGGAGTTGTGTGCAGAACTGAATAATAAAAAAGAAGAGGAAAATAACACTCTTATCATCATTTTCATTGCACAAATTCACCCTGAAGTGAACATATATTGTGCAATGAGGTCAACTTCCTGTCAGACACAGCTATGGTCACAAGACTTCTCCCTTTTGTAACCCATGACAGTGCAAAAAAACAGGAAGCTTGACAGGATGTCTTTTTTAAAAAAAAAAAAAGCTGAGTCACAACAATGACACAGCAAAATCCTCTGTTGATACAAGAATTTGTGAAGGACTGAGTCACTTCTTTTGCCAAAAAAAAAACAAAACAAAACCGCGCAGTCAGGATACAAGGCACCACTACACTGCTGAGTAACTGTGACTCAGCAAAAGTTAAGGAATTATATTTTACTGTCACGTTAGCAAATGTCTAATAATATAATTACGTAGAAGAGCAAGACAGCTAATGAATGTGGATATGTAGGTTTCTTCATTGTGCAACCAGGTAGTAAGACTAAATAATACACATAAAATAAGGGGTGATATCTAGAAATGACTGCATTAATAGATATTGGAGTAAAATGTTAACAGAAGTGTGCAATTCATAAATGGTGGATAAAAACTAAGCAGAGATGAAGGAAATGTGTTGAAAAAAATATACAGTGCTAATAAGCAAATGGGAGTTTAAAAATTGAGTAAAATGTAATAAGTAGTAGAATTGGGATACATAAGTATATTTATTTTATGTTTAATTAAGATTGATCATGACGACCTTAATACTAGCTGCTGAAAAATAACCACAAAATTAATGTAACCATGTATTTGAATAACACAATAGAAGAAACACAAATACTACAATGTTTTTGTTGTGTTTACTAAGGGGAGGTGACGGCAAACATACACCATATTTATTATATATATATATATATATATGGACAATATATATATATATATATATATATATATATATATATATATATATATATATATATATATATAATAATAATACTAAACAATACAACTAAACTAAGGAAATGGAGTGTGAACTAGAATACAAGAGTGTGTATGGCGTAAGACTATGTGTAGTATTTAACTGGAATGTGTGTTACCAAGTGTTGAACGAGATACGAGGAAGTCCAGGGGGCAGACAGGTGATCCGGGATACAAGCGGGGGTCCGTGGGGCTGAGAGGGTCGTCAAGAAGTCCGAGTCCAAAGTGGGGGGTCGAGGACCAAGGGATGCAGTCAGAATCCAGAGGGGTCCAGAGAAGTGAGGCGCACAGCTCACTTCCAAGGCGACGGAGGGAATTGGTACACCATGAGAAAACTAAGTTCCCGCGCCGATCCTTGGGTCCACCCTGCCTTTATCCGGTGAGTCTTTGCAGCTGGGCGTGTACCAAGCTAAGCAAGGCAGGCAGGGGTGAGAACCAAAACAGATTTGCTCTAAAAATGAAAACAAAACCAGACAGTTAATTTAACAGGAAGAACTTCAGCACATTTTTAAAATAATATTTTTTATATATTATGTTTTTTCAATGCCAATTTGAATATGTTACTTAGCCTAAAAGTGTCCTTTGCTCTCCCGTGTAGCAATAAAGCTGCGTTATTGAGTAATGCACATATCAGCAGATGTCTTGGAGGACAGAGTAAAACAACTTGCACTGAGCCTAGTCTATAAAATCCACTACACCTCCCTGATACCGAAGTACATGTCAAACTACTTCCATAACGTAAATGACCGACATAACCACAACACCAGGGGGAGCTCCACAAACCGCGTTAAACCCAGATTCCGATCTAGCAAAGGTCTTAACTCATTCCCCTTCTATGCCACATCAATATGGAATGCACTCCCAACAGGTGGAAAATAAAGTGCATCTCTATCCTCCTTCAAAACTGCACTAAAAGAACACCTCAGGGCAACTTCCTATCATCGCAAAAAGCCGCTGCCTGAACAGGGCTCAGAAAATCTGCAAAGACTCCTCCCACCCCCACCAAGGACAGTTTTCACTGCTGGACTCTAGAAAGAGGTTCCGCAGCCTCCGAAGCAGAACCTCCAGGTTCTGTAACAGCTTCTTCCCTCAGGCCGTAAGACTCTTGAACGCATCATAATTAAATTATCCCCTCAACTCCCCCCAAAATGGATTATCTCGCTGGAATAAAAAAGAAAATATAACATACATCCATAAACGTGGACGCATGTGAAAAAGTGCAATATATTAATCTGTACAGTAATCTATTTATTTATTTATCTATTTTATATATATATTTATATATGTGTATTTATTTATATATGCACCTTATTGCTTTTTTTATCCTGCACTACCATGAGCTTATGTAACGAAATTTCGTTCTTATCTGTGCTGTAAAGTTCAAATTTGAATGACAATAAAAAGGAAGTCTAAGTCTAAGCCTAAGTCTAATCTACTAATAAAAGTTTCAATCAATCAATCAAACGTATTTTTGAGACAATATTGCTTTATTCCCACCATGGTGTTTGAATGATCAGATATTTGTAAGTGTTGTATTTCCTCTTTGTTTACGTGTACATAAACTGTAATATGTGGAAATCAACAACCGCATTCGGTTTTTTTTGTTTGTTTGTTTTTCCAGGCAAACCATTTATTGTCGCAAAAATAGTTTATTAACAATGTTTACTTGGCATCGAACATTCGCTGTATACGTTTACAAAGGCTGTATGACAATAAGCTCACAGGAATGAAAGTGGATCCTGTCATGTCAAATACAGTGGAACCTCCAAAAAATCATTTAAAAAAATTATCCAACACCTTTGTTCCCTCGTCCTTACCTGTCATGCAATTTTAAAAGCATGAGTATTTTTACTTTGAGTTTGATTATTCAGTAGTTTTGGTCGCAACAGTTTGACTTTCTGAACAAATTATCTGTGAGGAAAAACAAACAAACATTGAAAGTCAAGCAGCGACTTTGGAGGAGGTTCCACTTGTACTGGCGGAGGAGGGAGAGGAACCACAGTGGTTGGGGGCGTGGTTATTTACCGCTAGAATTCACCAACTTGAGTATGTCATATATATTTCATACATATATATATATATGTATGAAATACTTGACTTTCAGTGAATACTAGCTATATACCGTAATTTCCGGACTATAAGCCGCACCTGACTATAAGCCGCACCAGCTAAATTTAGGGGAAAACACAGATTGCTCCATATATAAGCCGCACCCGACTATAAGCCGCAGGGTTTTGATGTGTAATTACCGTAGTATATAGGGGTTCCTGCTACCACGGAGGGGATTGTCGGGACAGAGATGACTGTTTGGGAACGCAAAGCGTCCCATTTATTAACAATAAATCTTTCAATCATTCAATCAAACTTTCACATATTTGACATGGCGAACAGCATTCGTGCAGAGTACAAATAATACAGCGGTGCAAAGTAATACAAAGTGCTCGCCTGTACGTTATCAAAATAACCAGCCTACCGGTATATGAAAAGTCAGTCTTTAATCATTGTGTCATCGTCTTCCTCCTGCGTACTAAAACCACCGAAATCCTCTTCGTCGGTGTCGGAGAAGAACAGGCCGTAAATAAGCCGCACCCTTGTATAAGCCGCAGGGACCAGAACGAGGGGAAAAAGTAGCGGCTTATAGTCCGGAAATTACGGTATATATATTTATTTTATTTACATAAAAGAAATACTTGAATTATCTATCCATTAGATGGCAGTATTGTCCTGTTTAACTTCTCTGTTCATGACTGAGAAATCATTTCGGCCACAGTGTTCAATGGAGAAGTCTGTTCTACATATTTACAGGCAACATACACCTTCCCCTTCGAACTGTCCTGGATGAACTGAAATTCTTGTTTCCATTCGTTTTGGAACTTGCAAGCGTATTTATATTGTGGGAAAGCGGACGTGAGAATAGGCTGTCCCCACTCAGTCTCGGGTCCGCATTGAGCTGGAGGGGGCGTGGCCTCCAGCTCCGGCTGAATACCGGGAGTTTGTCGGGAGAAAATCTCTGCCGGGAGGTTGTCGGGAGAGGTGCTGAATAACGGGATTCTCCCGCTAAAAACGGGAGGGTTGGCAAGTATGGTTAATAATACCAACAGACACTTACGATAGGATGTACAAATATGCATGAAAACTCTCCTATATGGGACAATTTAGTATGAATTGCTTTAGTTACATTGTAAAACTTACAAACGTCGCTTGGAGTGACGAATGAAGAATCCTTTCGAGCAGAAACGCTACGGACGGTTTTCACTTGCAGTTCAAGGCATCAAAACAGGAAGTACATTTGCAACCTGCAGTGAGCAAACTCGTCCTGAAGATGGCGCCAAAGCACAAACAATAACACACCTTTTCAGTGTTTCTGCTTGTGTTTCATGAAAATGATTGAACACAAAACATTATTTCTGTCAGCGAAGGAAAATCCATAAATTATACGCACCACTTCAAAGCGTGGGAAAAAATTAGTCGGCTTATAGTCCCGGTGTGTCTGCTTGTGTTCATTGAAAACTATTGAGCACAAAACACTATGGTCATTAGCAAAAAAAAAAAAAATCCATAAATTAGCGGCCTCGTTTTATAAGACGCAGGAAGCGTAGGAAAAAAGTAGTTGGCCTGTAGTTAATTTACGGTAATCATAGTCAGAGGATTTTTTGTTGTTGTTGTTTTTGCTCGCCTAGCACATCTTTATAGCTGCTGGATGTTTTGTGGGGATGTTCAGGACATGTGTTGCAGGTTTGGTCCATCTTCGCCAATGTTTGTATTTGAGCTGTGAGAACTGAAACTTAAAGGCCTACTGAAAGCCACTACTACCGACCACGCAGTCTGATAGTGTATATATCAATGATGAAATCTTAACATTGCAACACATGCCAATACGGCCGGGTTGACTTATAAAGTGCAATTTAAAATTTCCCGGGAAATATCCGGCTGAAACGTCGCGGTATGATGACGTATGCGCTTGACGTAGTCAGTTAAACGGAAGTTATGGTACCCCGTAGAATCCTATACAAAAAGCTCTGTTTTAATTTCATAATTCCACAGTATTCTGGACATCTTTTGCAATTTGTTTAATGAACAATGAAGGCTGCAAAGAAGAAAGTTGTAGGTGGGATCGGTGTATTAGCAGCGGACTACAGCAACACAACCGGAGGACTTTGTTGGAGAGCAGACGCGCTAGCCCACGACCTCACCTTGACTTCCTACGTCTCCGGGCCGCCAAAACGCATCGGGTGAAGTCCTTCGTCCTTCCGTCGATCGCTGGAACGCAGGTGAGCACGGGTGTTGATGAGCAGATGAAGGCTGGCTGGCGTAGGTGGAGAGCTAATATTTTTAGCATAGCTCTGTGAGGTCCGGTTGCTAAGTAGGCTCCAATGTCGTCGTTAGCACAGCATTGTTAAGCTTCGCCAGCCTGGTAAGCATTAACCGTGTATTTACATGTCCACGGTTTAATAGTATTGTTGATTTTCTATCCATCCTTCCAGTCAGGGGTTTATATTTTTTGTTTCTATATGCAGTTAAAGCACGATGCTATCACGTTAGCTCGTAGCTAAAGCGTTTCGCCGATGTATTGTCGTGGAGATAAAAGGCACTGAATGTCCATTTCGCGTTCTCGACTCTCATTTTCAAGAGGATATAGTATCCGAGGTGGTTTAAAATACAAATCCGTGATCCACAATAGAAAGAAGGAGAGAGTGTGGAATCCAATGAGCCAGCTTGTACCTAAGTTACGGTCAGAGCGAAAAAAAAAAAAGTATTTCACTGCATTCTAGTCCGTCACTCTAACGTTCCTCGTCCACGAATCTTTCATCCTCGCTCAAATTAATGGGGTAATGGTCCGAATAGCTCTAGCTGCATTGAAAACAATAGGAAAATACGAGGGAGTAATCAACTGACAACGTCATCACGCTACTTCCGGTAGGGGCAAGTTTTTTTTATCAGAGACCAAAAGTTGCGAACTTTATCGACGTTGTTCTATACTAAATCCTTTCAGCAAAAATATGGCAATATCGCAAAATGATCAAGTATGACACATAGAATGGATCTGCTATCCCCGTTTGAATAAAAAAAATGTCATTTCAGTAGGCCTTTATGCTTATCTGCTCTGTTAAAAAGAACCAGAACAGAGAAGGCACCAAGAAGGGTGCGGGGGGAGAAAAAAAAAAACATTGACTCCTCACTGGGCCGAACACGAACAGAATGCCGACCAACTGGAAACTGTTTACCTGTCAAGCACAGATTCCAAAAAAGGGTGGGTCCCAAAACCGCGGAGCTAGTTCTACACGAGGAGGATGCTAGGGTTCTGCAGCCAACACGTTGAGTGAGTCACACTACGTCGTGTCGTTTTGAACGGCAAATTGGCAACGCGCGATCAATCTCATCTCGGGTAAAAATGTCAAGAACTCCTTTGTTGGTTGTCAATTGGACGTCGTGGTCAGCGGCGCGGAAAAGCCTCGCCCGCGGTCTCGCTCCCAATGACAAGCGCACAGGTGTGCGGACAACTTAGAAAAAGGCACGAGCTGTTACGCACACGTTCCGTTTTGCGGCGAATCATTTTCTGGGGCGGCACCTTCCTCAGAGAGACAGAACGTTAGCGAGGAAAGGATGCTGCCCGCCCTCACTCAACAATATTGCATTCTAACATGGCTGCCTTGTGACGAATACAAAAGAAAACATGCGTGTGTTTAAAGAAAAGCAAAATCAACAAGGAATTGATAACATCCATTTCTAATATGGACAAAGTCCGTTTCCTCTATGTTTGCATACAATCGGCCTGCCTGACTCTTATTGTGAAATGCAGCACACAGTACAAAGATGCCGTTCGATAAAAAGGCCAGTCTGTTTTCTCACGGAGTGTGTGTGCATGTGTGTGTGTGTGTGTGTGTGTGTGTGAGTGGAAGGATGGCTCACAACAGCTCGCGGGCGCTTCTCTTCTTGCGCTTGTGGACCTGCAGCGCCGCCCTGGTGGCCATCTCGAACACCTCCTGCACGCCATCTTTGGTCTTGGCCGAGCACTCCAGGTAGCCGAAGGCGTTGATCCTGGTGGCCATTTCTTGGCCTTCTCTCCTCTTCACCGGCTCCTGCTTCATCTTGGCCAGCTCTCTCCGCGTGTGATAGTCGTGCCTCAGGTCTTTCTTGTTCCCCACCAGGATGATGGGAACGTCGGGACAGAAGTGCTTCACCTCAGGCATCCACTTCTCTGATATGTTTTCTAAACTGTCTGGGCTATCAATGGAAAAGGACATTAAGATGACGTGAGTGTCCGGGTAGGCCAAAGGTCTCAACCTGTCGTAGTCCCCTTGGCCTGCAGTATCCCACAATGCCAACTCCACCGGTTTTCCGTCAACTTTGATATCAGCTACGTAGCTCTCAAACACGGTAGGCACATAGACTTCCGGAAACTGGTCTTTGATGAAAACCATGTAGAGACATGTTTTACCGCAAGCTCCATCGCCGACAATCACCACCTTCTTGCGAATGGCCGCCATATCTTCTCTCCAGCCACTTGAGACGTCTTGTTACGATGTAAAATCCACGTTTGGACTTCCTTGCCGGTCACTTCTTCACCGCCAACAACCGCATTCGTAAGTGCAGTGAAAGTTGACTGGGCACCACACCTACTGTTTGTGGGTTGGGCTCTCGGGGAGGCTGGGGCCGTACTCTGGCTCCCGCACACACTGGGAGTCAAATGTATTGTACATGCAGATTCACATATACTCACTTGCATACATACACACATACATAGGTACCTACGCCCCCACATACATCTACAAATACAGTACATATTTACACACTCAAAGTTCGTACATCCACACGCACACTCATTATACAAACATACTGTATACACATACTGTACATATACATTCACTGTACAAACATACATAAACACATACTGTACATATACACTCACTGTACAAACACACACATACACATACTGTACATATACATTCACTGCACAAACACACACATACACATTCTGTACATATACATTCACTGTACAAACACACATACTGTACACATTCACTGTACAAACACACACATATACATACTATACATATACATTCACTGTACAAGCACACATATACACATACTGTACATATACAAGTACATATCCATACATACACTCATGCACATAATCACGTTTCATCAAACATATATTAACGTTGTTGCCCTAGGGGTAAACTGGGTATAACACATGGCACACTGACAAAGCTCAACCTATTGTTACTATAACAATCTACAAGGTTAATGTAGGTTGCTTCTCTTTCTTCTCCTCCATTTTTCTGCATTCTTTCGTATCTCAAGCTATCATTACGTATATCTATTGTTGCATTTGAACAATTGTATTGTTGATAATAAAGGTGAAGTATTGGTATTGTTTATTATCAATAGCGCTATTTCTATTGGTATTCATATTGCTTCATTTTTAATGTAATAATGCTCATTGTCATTTCTGTATTATTTTTTATTTTCACTAGCTGCTTATTTGGTATTACTTTAACCATCATATTTGTACATGTAGTAATTGCTGATGTTGCTCTGTTGTTGTTGTTGTGTTTGCTGTTGTTGTTTTTGTCTCTCTGTCTAATCCCCCTCTTGTCCCCACAATTCCCCCCTCTGTCTTCCTTTTTTTCTCTTTCTATCCCCTCCTGCTCCGGCCCGGCTGCACCAAATGATAATATAAATACATTTAATAAAGTCAAATACAAATAAGGCAACAAGAGAAGTGTCCTACACTTCTCTTTTGTAAAGTAAATCTGAACAGCCGATATGGGCATCTACATCTGCTATATGATTTGCCTGAGAAGCTGGGCAGGACATAAGAAAAAAAAAAAGAAAAAAAAGAAAGTTGACTCAATACGTCATCGGTCACGTGGTCAGAACGCACCAATTGTAACGCTTGGCTTCTATCGGCGTCACGTGCTCCAGGGACGTGTGCAGAATAGGAGTCACGAGGTCTTACAGAGAGGTATATATAGCACTCGGTGCCAGCTCTTCAGTCAGAATCGGAGAAGAGGTTCTTGCTTCAACAGTGTTTGAACGGAACGTCTGTCGTCCTATTTGCTTTCCAAAGCGACTCGGCGTTGCCTTCACACTACTAAATAACTCCACGCAAATTTCTATTTTTGTACTTTATTTTTTGTAAGAAAAGACAAAACCCGTCAGCCAAAATGGAGTCTCAAGTGCGCCAGAACTACCACCGCGAATGCGAGGCCGCCATTAACCGAATGGTCAACATGGAGCTGTTCGCTTCCTACACTTACACTTCCATGGTAAGCAAAACTGGATGTTTAATGTGCTTTAAATCCTGTATGGAGAACGACTGTGCTATGATAGTCTCCTTGTTGGTTGGTGTTCACTATTGTTGTCTCAACTCGCGCACTTGTACACTTACGACTAGTATTTGATTAGTAAGTGCGTTCACATGTGCACACTCGATGCCGTGTTACCATACGCAAGCATAAAGTAGTCCTAGTTCGATTACCATCGTTGGTCAGTTACCGGAAATGACTAATGTAATGTTTATCTGCTTCTTTTACCGTTTTATTTTCATTACATATTATGATTTATAATCATGGTGTAACTGCGCACTGAGTGCAAGATCCGGGTACTGAGTCAGTACCCGGATGTTGAGTTCGAGCCTATTATCGAATCCTCTTATCGAACAGATTCCTCATCAATTCTCTTATCGAATCCAGATAGGTTGTTTTATTTGGGGGGGGGGGGGACAAAAGCTCACTTTTACGGTATTTGCTTGAATTGGCGCCGGGGCGGTAATGAATCTAAAACCCTCTTCTCACTCCGGCGCTTACCAAAGGCATGCGGTAAATTTAGGCATGCGCTTATAAATTTGAGTGTGATGTTAGGATACCATCATGACATCGCTTAATGCCGCGATGAATCATCCCGGGAGTTCTTTTTGTTTGGGTCTGAAAAGGCAATTAAAATTAAAATAACATTATTACTGCCTGTTAGCAGGTTTTCTTAGCTCATGATTTGTTTCTGAAATGTTACTCGTACAACTGCATCAAAATGACTCATATTTGACACACGCAGCTATATTAATAAAACATTTCATCAAAATAAAGCGCTTTGAAAGACTCAACTCCAACAACAAAAAGTCAGCTCTCCACCACTACAAACTAACACAATATTAATAAGAATTGCAATTACCTTAAATCTTACTAAATAGCTCTTTATCTTCTTCCCTTTTTATGTGATTTTAAATTATTGAAATTAGCCTCCTCCATTTTAAAAATGATGCCTTGAAAGGTGAAGTTTCACTCGTGACGTGACGAGTTTGACCCGGCGGTAATTCTAGGCATATGCTATTTTGAGGAATGAGTTTGACCCAGCGGTAATTCTAGGCAGACGCATATTATACACCCGGCGGCAATTCAAAGAAATACGGTATTTTATACCCAAAGTATATAAAGTGGGATTTTTTAGAAAAACAAATATATACAGTAACACAAACACAACCTGTCTCTGTGATCACTATAGGTGTATAAATAATAATAGTGTTAAATAAAATCTGTCCCTTGGGCACACAACTGAAAATAATACAGCTCTCCAAAAAGTGCACTTCTGCTGCTATTGGAACATACTAACTACACACACTATGACACTAAGAACACCACAGTCATCAATCAACAATTCTTCTTCCAAAAAATTATTTCGATGGTGGAAATACATGACTGGCAGCCATTTTAAGTCCTCAAAACATCCATTGTAACAGTGCACAAAAATCTTTTTTCAATAAACATCTTAGTATCAAATTTAACCACTTTCCACCCTAATATTGAGTTACATAAACACGTTTTCTTGGGTTGATGCACTAATGGTAAGTGTATCTTGTGTCTTTTTTAATGTTTAAAATAATAAAAAACAAAACAAACAAAAAAAAACATCTTAGTATCAAATTTAACCACTTTCCACCCTAATATTGAGTTACATAAACAAGTTAAACAGTTTACTTACAGACTTATCTTTTCCAAGGCTTGTAAGAGCTAACACAACTTGTCTACTTCTCAATTGTCTCATGGACTGAACTGAACTGACGTCGCCAAACCAGAAGTGCCCAAGCTAATGACGTGTAGTATTTTCATATCGCCACAAGGTGTAAGTAAGAGTCTACAATCAAATGGGCATAACATTGCAGGATTCGTTCCCAGGGATTCAAATAAAGAACTAACTCTTTTTCTTTACTATAGTGGTCTCGATAACGTGAACCGGTTCTCAAAAAGGGATTCGAGTTCATGGAATCGGTTCTTTTCTTATCGAACAACTGGGAGAACCGGTTTGGAACATCATCCCTAGTACTGACTACTGTGCTTTCAGCCGTATCATGGCAATTAAAAAAATGCTGTCATGCTTAGCTTTTGTTACATGATAATCAAATGTATTTGTCAAAGTGCCATAATCCTTTAATTTACTCTTATTACTAGGCATTTTACTTCTCCCGAGATGACATGGCCCTTCCAGGCTTTGCTCATTTCTTTAAAGAAAACAGTGAGGAGGAGAGAGAGCATGCTGAGAAGCTGCTGTCCTTTCAAAACAGCAGAGGTGGACGCATCTTCCTCCAGGACGTCAAGGTGAGCAAATACTTTTTAGTACTACTAAGCTCATGTGTGCTAACTATAGTGTTTTTCTGTAGAAACCAGAGCGTGACGAGTGGGGGAGTGGGCTTGAGGCCATGCAGTGTGCCCTGCAGTTGGAGAAAAATGTCAACCAGGCTCTGCTGGAACTGCACAAACTGGCCAATGACCACGTGGACCCTCATGTAAGTGTTTACTATTACGGTTAGCTTTCCCGTCACCGGCACTAAACCGGTTTTTGTTCCTGTGTCTACAGCTGTGCGACTTCCTTGAAACCCATTACCTGAACGAGCAAGTGGAAGCGATCAAGAAGTTGGGCGACTACATCAGCAACCTGTCCCGCATGGATGCTCAGGACAACAAGATGGCCGAGTACTTGTTCGACAAGCACACTCTGGGGGGCAAGAGTTAAACATCTTTGAAAGGCCTTTACACTTAAAAAAAAAGCCTCAATATGTTCTTCAACTGATTGATATAATTTCATATCTAATCTGGTTTAACGTCGCAAGGAATATTGACACATTAAATTTATAAAAGCCAGTGATTACATTTGAGTTGAAAAGCTGTTCTAAATAAACTTTTTGAGCTGGATTATGATGTACTGTATTTATTTGCATATGTTTTAAAGCCACAATATTCCCTAGCTTTTTTGTCTTTTGTATTTGACCCTAGTGAGTTTCCATGCCCAATTGTGATGTAGAAACATGAATTAATAAATGCACCAAACTAAATAAATTTGTTTAGGCCCTCGCATGCTAAGATTGTGATTGAAACTGTTCTAATAGTAACACTGCTAAAGCTCATATTTTTTTTTCTCCAATGATTAATCTAAAAAAGGTAAAGTACTACGTCACAGTGTTGGATCAAAGTTAATGTGTAAAATACATTTGAATTTGTGGACAAATTGTAAGGGCATGTTGAACCAAAATTTAGTGGACTACATCCTGAAGTCCTTCGAATTGAAACAAGTGTATTTTAAACCAAAGTACCGTATTTTTCGGAGTTTAAGTCGCACCGGCCGAAAATGCATAAAGAAGGAAAAAAACAAGTCTCACTGGAGTATAAGTCGCATTTTTTGGGGAAATTTATTTGATAAAACCCAACACCAAGAATAGACATTTGAAAGGCAATTTAAAATAAATAAATAGTGAACAGGCTGAATAAGTGTACGTTATATGACGCATAAATAACCAACTGAGAACGCGCCTGGTATGTTAACGTAACATATTATGGTAAGAGTCATTTAAATAACTAACATATAGAACATGCTATAAGTTTACCAAACAATCTGTCACTCCTAATCTCTAAATCCCATGAAATCTTATACGTCTAGTCTTTTACGTGAATGAACTAAATATTTTATATTTTTTACGGTAATGTGTTAATTTCACACAAGTCGCTCCTGAGTATAAGTCGTACCCCCGGCCAAACTATGAAAAAATAACCGATTTATAGTCCGAAAAATACGGTAAGAAAAAAAACAGCAGATGGTGTGAAGTTTTGATATACAGTATATTGCTAACTTTTTTGTTGGGTTTTCCTTTATGTACGTAATGGTGTTGCTGAAGTGGCGGCTGGTTGCATCATCTGTGCTATTTTAATGTCGTTTGTGTTTTAAGTTTCCATCTTTTCACCTTATTTTTTGTGGACTTTTTTTAATCTGCACTGCACGACATAGTTTCCTAATTGTGGGGAAAAATGAAGACTATTTTATTCCAAACATTTTTAACATGGTTTAACTACAAACTTATCAGAATATCTGTCCCGTGTTTCACCACAGAGGGCGCTGTCACTATTTGATCGGTACTGGAAAACAAGATCAGTCCACTTACGCGGGAAGAGTACGTCACTTCCTGGACTTGCAATT
>NC_084755.1:31163334-31180834 GCF_033978785.1 Entelurus aequoreus
AAATTAGTTTCCTCAGTTCCCAATCGTTTGAGTGTTGTTAAAAGAAAAGGTGATGTAACACAGTGGTGAACATGCCCTTTCACAACTACTTTGGCACGTGTTGCAGCCATGAAATTCTAAGTTAATTATTATTTGCAAAAAAAAAAAAAAGTTTATGAGTTTGAATATCAAATATCTTGTCTTTGTAGTGCATTCAATCGAATATGGGTTGAAAAGGATTTGCAAATCATTGTATTCCGTTTATATTTACAATTTCCCAACTCATATGGAAACAGGGTTTGTACATAATATTAATAATAATGATGGAAATTGATCATAATCATTTTATGCAATTTTTTCAAAATACAAAAACCTGACATAATTAGATTAAATGGGCATTCAAAGTGTTAGAATAAAAAAAAAACATGACATGTTGTACAATTTGATTAAGAGATTTGTGCAAAAAAGTGTAAAAAAAATATGAATCAAAAACATTTTAAAACAATTTCAATGTTATTTCCATTTTTTATTTAGGTTAGCCCACTAGTTCTCAAACTTTTTTCCCCCATGTACTACCTCAGAAAACACTTGGCTCTCCAAGTACCACCATAATGACCAACATTAAAATACAGTAGTGTAGTAGGACTAAGTATTCACTAAAAACAAGGCAGAGGTTATATTTAACAATTATATTTCATATTTTTGGCCACTGTAAAATTGCACCGTTTGAACAGTAACACTGTGTTTGAATATTTAATCAAGTGGTTATTTGGCGTACCACTAGATGGAGTCCTTGTACCGCTTGTGGCACTTATACCATAGTTTAAGAATCACTGGGATAGCCTCTTGAGATGCAGCATCTTGTTTTCAAGAGTGGTACACAGGCTCCATCTAGTGGTATGCAATAGAATCACTTGATCAAAGTACAGTGTTTTATTTTCCTTAATTTTCCGTCATTCAAACACAGTTTTACTGTTCAAACCGTGTGAAATGTTACAGTGGCCAAAAATATGTCAAATAAAACGGCAGCACGGTGTTGTAGGGGTTAGTGTGTGTGCCTCACAAAAAGTTACCGGGTTTGATCCCTAGGCTCGGGGTCTTTCTGTGTGGAGTTTGCATGTTCTCCTCATTAATGCGTGGGTTCCCTCCGGGTACTCCAGCTTCCTCCCACCTCGAAAGACATGCACCTGGGGATAGGTTGATTGGCAACACTTAATTGGCCCTAATGTTGTTTGTCTATCTATGTTGGCTCTGCGATGAGGTGGCGACCCCGAAAGGGACAACCTATAGAAAATGGATGGATTGATGTTAAATAAAACCTCTGACTTGTTTTTAATGAGTACTTACGCCTATGACGCTACTGCAATTATTTCTATATCATATAAATATTGTTTATTTTATATTAACATCATGAGAAACAGAAATGGGTTGAAATGATTAAATATTTGAAATAATCTAAAACTAAATTAAACGTGAAAAAAAAAAAAAATCATTCCATTCGGAGTAACGCGACCAAAGTTGTGGAAAAAAATATAGCAGAAATGTCCCTGAAAGGAGAAAAAAAAATCTCCAATATAGTCTTAATTGTTAACCCAGCAGGCACAAGACGTTGATACAACATTGATTATACTTACATGTCCTTTTAAAACTGACTTTGAAACAACGTTGCAAAATAGTTGTATTTGTAAACTGAGACAACGTTGGTGTCCAACGTTGGATCCACGTTGTTGGTTGGAAAATGACCAAAATTCAAAGGTCAAATCAACGTCAAAACCTAACATTGATTAAACGTCGTCAAAAAGCATGTTTTTTCAACATTGTATTTTTGTTGTAAAAATATTGGTTGTAAAATGACCAAAATTCAGCGGTCAAATCAACGTCACAACCCAACAATGATTAAACGTAGTCAAAAAGCATGTTGTTTCAACGTTATGTTTGAGTTGCTCAACAACAGGACCTAATTCAACAAGTTCTCAACATTGTTTTAATGTCTTGTGCCTGCTGGGAATTTTATATATATATATATATATATATATATATAAAAATGTGCACTATATGAGTTTTCCTCCATATAGAAAATATCAAAGGTGTGGTATTACTGGTGTAGACTTAAGCCTGAATATACACTACCGTTCAAAAGTTTGGGGTCACCCAAACAATTTTGTGGAATAGCCTTCATTTCTAAGAACAAGAATAGACTGTCGAGTTTCAGATGAAAGTTCTCTTTTTCTGGCCATTTTGAGCGTTTAATTGACCCCACAAATGTGATGCTCCAGAAACTCAATCTGCTCAAAGGAAGGTCAGTTTTGTAGCTTCTGTAACGAGCTAAACTGTTTTCAGATGTGTGAACATGATTGCACAAGGGTTTTCTAATCATCAATTAGCCTTCTGAGCCAATGAGCAAACACATTGTACCATTAGAACACTGGAGTGATAGTTGCTGGAAATGGGCCTCCATACACCTATGTAGATATTGCACCAAAAACCAGACATTTGCAGCTAGAATGGTCATTTACCACATTAGCAATGTATAGAGTGTATTTCCTTAAAGTTAAGACTAGTTTCAAGTTATCTTCATTGAAAAGTACAGTGCTTTTCCTTCAAAAATAAGGACATTTCCATGTGACCCCAAACTTTTGAACGGTAGTGTACATAATATTAATAATGATGATGGAAATTGATCATAATCATTTTATGCATTTTTTTCGAAATACAAAAACCTGACATAATTAGATCAAATGTGCATTCAAAGTGTTAGAATAAAAAAAAAAAAAAACATGACATGTTGTCCAATTTGATTAAGAGATTTGTGCAAAAAAGTGTAAAAAAAATCAATAAAAAAAAAAAAAAAAAAAAAAATATATATATATATATATATATATATATATATATATATATATATATATATGTATATATATATATATATATATATATATATATATATATATATTACATAAACTGAATAAAGTGTTCCTTCAAATGGCAGGGATGTTTGCTTGGTCTTGCACAATAACAAAGGAAATGTCTTCCCAAACTGGCAAAGATTAGTTAAAGTGGCTTACATGTAACTCTATTTACGTCAACTCACCTGCAGTACACTTTTACACAGTATAAGTACACACTTTAAATCAGTGCTTAATATATGGAGGAGTTGATGAAAATGAAAATGTCCTATTGTTCCTGAAGGCAGCATCACTATTACAAGTGATGTCCATCGATGTGATGTTTGGTATCACGTTAAAGTCAGCGTGTTAATCACAAAAACGCAGATTAATCAGACCTTGTTGTGGCCGCACGTGTCAATATTAATCTGGTTGAAGAAAGAGTAAATGCTACTTGTTTGGGGAAGGGAAAAAGAACATTTGACATGTGTCTAATTGTAATTCTGGACTGCACATGTCAAAAATCCATTAAACAAATACTGACAACAAATTTTCACCATTCAACAAACAACAGTTTTACAATATATATATGGAAAAAAAATTGCGTATTATTGCTGAGAGAGGCTGTCATTACACCAAATGTACTACCGTATTTTTCGGACTATAAATCGCAGTTTTTTTATTATAGTTTGGCCGGGGGTGCGACTTATACTCAGGAGCGACTTATGTGTGAAATTATTAACACATTACCGTAAAATATCAAATAATATTATTTAGCTCATTCACGTAAGAGACTAGACGTATAAGATTTCATGGGATTTAGCGATTAGGAGTGACAGATTGTTTGGTAAACGTATAGCATGTTCTATATGTTATAGTTATTTGAATGACTCTTACCATAATATGTTACGTTAACATACCAGGCACGTTCTCAGTTGGTTATTTATGCCTCATATAACGTACACTTATTCAGCCTGTTGTTCACTATTCTTTATTTATTTTAAATTGCCTTTCAAATGTCTATTCTTGGTGTTGGCTTTTATCAAATACATTTCCCCAAAAAATGCGACTTATACTCCAGTGCGATTTATATATGTTTTTTCCCTTCTTTATTATGCATTTTCGGCCGGTGCGATTTATACTCCGTAGCGACTTATACTCAGAAAAATACGGTAAATAAGAACATTTAAGCACAAGCAAACACAGCACATGCGTACATTCACCGCCATGTTGACAGAGCCAATGCGGTGCAGAGTTAGTATGTTCTTTTGTCGGTCACATGTTTATTTTCTGGTTCCCCCTTATTTGTGTTCTTTTATGTGTGGAGACTCCAGTCGCTACAGTTTGTGGTCACAGGACACCCTTGGCGAGTTGGTTCCTGGAACCAACACAAATCTCGGTAAAACAAAAAAAGCCATGGTCATGGAATGAATAAAAGGGTCTGAGGTTACCTGAACTCATCACTTTGGGGGGATCTCAGGCCATTTTAAAGGATCGAGAAAGTGTTTCTATTTCAACATTTTTACTAAAACATTTTTTTAACCTTTTGCGTGTTTTTTGTGTTTATGTTGTAAATAATTTGTACATTTTATTATAGTGTGTGACTGCTCCTGTTTTTATTTTTTGTTCTGTTTATTTATGAAACCTGTTTTTGTTGCCATCTTGGCCAGGTCACTTGCAAAAGAGATTTTAATCTCAATTAGTTTTTACCTAGTTAAATATAAGAAAAATGGAATGGATCCTATGTTGTTTTATCATATTTTTAATATTTTTACCTGTATATTGTAAAGTGTCCTTGGTTATTTTTTTAAAAGGCGCTTATAAATGAAGTGTATTTTTATGCATTATGTTACAAATGATGTCCATTGATGGTGATATTTGGCATCATGTTAAAGTCAGCGAGTTAACCCATGCTTTAATCAAGTATATTATGTATTATGTTATTTTATTATGTTCTAGAATTATTATTATTATTATAATTATTAATAATAGTTCAATATTATGCAGGATAATAATTTTAAATTCTCTACATTTTATAGTCATCATTGGTCCTCTTATTAATCTCGAGTTCTTTTTTGATTCAAGATTATCGCCATAAACACATCTTTATTGTGTGGCACTTACAGTACCTTCTACATATTTTTTTTTTACTATTGAAAACAAATGTAAATATCTGTCCATCTATTTTCTATATATTTTGTCGTCACTAAGGTCAGGCCTTATCCCAGCTCTCAGCCACGAGCCAGTCACACTCATATTAGACGCACCAAAGTGCACAGTGGTTGGGTATGACTGGCATACAGTACGCATTGTCAAAAAAACATTATTATTATTTTTTTTACCAGGAATAAAAATTCAACGTCTTTCATTGACGCAATAATTTGTTTCGGTGCTTTGCTGTACATTTAGTCATTAATTTGGCTGATGCCCAGCGCTGTACACTGTGGTCTTCTACAACCTCCATCCATTGTTTCTTCAATTTGTGCACATTTTTATGCAAATTCTTCTCTTTTCATTATATTTTGTACTCTTATCTAACTACCTATCACAGCGGTTGTCAAACTGTTGTCAGCAATTACCGCCTTAGAAAACACTTGGCTCTCCGAGTACCACCATAATGACCAACATGATTCCCGGGCGCGGCCACCGCTGCTGCTCACTGCTCCCCTCACCTCCCAGGGGGTGATCAAGGGTGATGGGTTAAATGCAGAAAATAATTTTGCCTCACCTAGTGTGTGTATGACAATCAGTGGTACTTTAACTTTATTACAAGACAGTAGCATAGTAGGCCTAAGTAGTCATTAAAAACAAGGCAAAGGTTTTATTCAACAAGAGTATTAAATACTTTTTCAAATTTTCTTGTAATCAGACCATATTTTCGGTACATCAGATGGAATTTTTACCTCACATGTTTCGACTGTTATCTGCAGTATTCTTCCGAAGGGTCACCTGACCACTGCGACGTGTTGCCTATCAGCTGTTATACGAAACATGTCAGGTAAAAATTCTGTCTAATATGCCGCAAATATGGTCTGACTACAAGAAAATTTGAAAAAGTATATGGATAAGAAGACTAGGGATGATGTTTGATAAGAAATTATCGAGTTCGAGCCCATTATCGAATCCTCTTATCGAACCGATTCCTTATCGATTGTCTTATCGAATCCATATAGGTTGTTGTATATGGAAAAAAACACAATATTTGGTTTAACAAAAGCTCACTTTTATTTTTATAAGAAAAAAATAAAATAAAATAGATAAATAAACATTGACTGTTTCCCCCCTAAAAAAAAAAAATAAATAAATATTGACTGTTGTTACCCAAAGTATATTAAGTGGGATTTTTCAGAAAAACAAATATATACAGTAACACAAAAACAACCTGTCTCTGTGTTTACTATAGGTGTATAAATAATAATATAGCGTTAAATAAAATCAGTCCCTTGGGCACAAAACTGAAAATAATACAGCTCTCCAAAAAGTGCACTTCTGCTGCTATTGGAACATACTAACTACACACACTATGACACTAACAACACCACAGTCATCAATCAACAATTCTTCTTCCAAAAAATGTTTTCGATGGTGGAAATACACGACTGGCAGCCATTTTAAGTCCTCAAAACATCAATTGAAACAGTGTACAAAAATCGTTTTTCAATAAACATCTTAGTATCAAATTTAACCACTTTCCACCTTAATATTGAGTTACATAAACAAGTTAAACAGTTTACTTACAGATTTATCTTTTCCAAGGCTTGTAAGAGCTAACACAACTTGTCTACTTCTCAATTGTCTCACGAACTGAACTGACGTCGCCCAAACTAATGACGCGTAGTATTTTCATATCACCACAAGGTGTCAGTAAGAGTCTAAAATCAAATGGGCATAACATTGGGATTCGATTTAAGAACCAACTCTTTTTCTTTACTATAGTGGCCTCGATAACGGGAACCGGTTCTCAAAAAGGGATTTGAGTCCATAGACTCGGTCCTTTTCTTATCGAACAACCGGGAGAACCGGTTTCGGACATCATCCCTAAAGAAGACCTTTTTGAGCAAAGTGTATTTAATATTTTGAATGTTGACGGTTTGAACAGTAACACTGTCTTTAGATATAGGAAAACAAACATTGTACTTTAATCAAGGGATTATTTGGCGTACCACTTAATTTTTTTGTCAAAGCAGTATTGGGTCTTTTTAAATTATGCAAATGAGTTTAACATGTGGCCAATGTCATATCCTTTCACACAACACACACTCTAATGACCTGTTTATGCCATCACAGGAGATTAAAAAGGAGTCATCATTCAAACATGACGTGTAAGTGATGGGGAAGGAGGATTAATGGCAGATGGAGAATGAACTGTGCAAAAGGGGAGGAGTCGACGCCACACTACGGTGGGATGGAACGCAAAAGGGGAGGAGTCGATCCTTCATTTGTTTAAACCCGGGGGATTTTTGGATTACCTTTGCCGCTTAATCTCGTTACAAGGCTGCAGTGACACAAGGATGCCTACTTTACTTTGCATGGTAATTGAATGAAAAACATTACAGTGTTTTATTACAGCAACCATACAAATCCAGCTTTTTATTTGAGACGTGTGCATCTTTGCTGAAGCAAGGCACACGTGGGAAAAATAATAAATAAATCATCGTGCTGCCGAAACGTCACTGACGTGGTGAATAAAGCGTATTTTCATACCGATTTAGAGAAAAATTGGATAATTTCCCATGACACGCTAATGTTGGGAATGGCTGCTTCAAACGATGTTAGCGAAAGTTGCTAAAGATAAAATAATGTAGTGTGGTAAAATGACTAAGCTTCTACTATAGCATGAGGGGTTGGTATTGTGTTTTGTAGTATGTTAAAAATAATAATATAAATATATTTGGGTTGGCAAAAAGGTTATCTGACATCACAAGCTTTTGCGTCTTCCTGCTCCTTTTCTTTTTATATTTGTTCGAAAATTATCTCAACTATATAGAGCAGTGTTTTTAACGGCACACTAGTGTGCCGTGAGATACAGTCTGGTGTGCCGTGGGAGATGATGAAATTTCACATATTTAGGTTAAAAATATTTTTTGCCAACCACTAATTATAACAGGGGTGGGCAATTAATTTTTACCGGGGGCCGCATGAGCAACCCGAGCACTGCTGGAGGGCCACATTGACAATATTTCAATTAAATTTTGCTCAATATTATTTTTGATATATACCGTAAGATAAATCATAATAATAATAATAATAATAATACTTTCATTTAACCTAACTTAACTTTATACCAAAAGCACTGCTTTGGAAATCATTTGTACCCCTTTCAGACATCACATTTCGTTCCCCTTAAACATCCTCATGTTGCACAATGAAATGTAAGCATAGGATGAAGTGTGCATTCCTGTAACTTTCTCTAGTAACAGCATTCCATGATTAATATAAATTAATTAACATTAATAATAAATGACAGTAAAATAAGCACACGTATGACTGAGGAGTCATAGTGTAACTTTGTGTGGTGTTTGAGTTGTCCGACTTTTTGTGTGGCCATAAACGCACCAGTGGTTTAGTGCTATGCGTGTTGGTGACAGATGACAAGTTGGTTTTGGCCTGGTTTGTACGGCAGAAAATGACTAGTTTTTCGAGATAGGAGTGTTTTACTCATGTTTTTGGTGTGGTTATGGCCGAATATAAACAATTTTGCTCAATAAAGTGATCGATATAATTCCTGGCCTCGAAGCATCTTGATAGACGTTACAATAATTGAACGGTGTTCAATTGAACGGTGTTGACGAACACCGTTAGGGCCGCTTGTTGTCACTGTCACTCAAAGTTGATTTGCAAAATTACACAGAATAAATGTGTTTATTTTGTTTAGAATTCAGATGGGATTTGATTTGTTGCGCGGCATATATTTGCTGTGCGCAGAGGACGCTTGAGCAGTGCGCAATTGCGCAGGCGCGCACCTTAGAGGGAACGTTGCTTGGCAGTCCATGTCTTGTTGAAAACACGGCATTCGTCATCAACTTTTGTCTTTTTAGCGTCTCGGGTGTAAACCGTGCATCACTTGTCGCTGTGCACCTTCACTCACAGGTTACACACGGACATACGGCCATAAATAACACTTTTCAAAATAAAAGCAGTACAGTTGTATTGCGTGCACGACATAGATGTTTTTTCAACTTTATTTTGTAATTTGTGATTGCAGCTGTTCACATTCACTCCCAATCACGCACGCGCATACGTCCACACGGAAGTAATACAAATAACGCTTTTCAAAACAAAAGCAGCACCGTTGTATTGCACACTCGACATAGATACTTTTTTAAAATTTATTTTGTAATTTATGATTGGCCTCACACGGGCCGGACAGGGACGCACAAAGGGCCGGATGAATTATAATCTGCAAATGATGTGCCGTTGTTGTGTGTCGGTGCTGTCTAGAGCTCGGCAGCGTAACCGTGTAATACTCTTCCATATCAGTAGGTGGCAGCCGGTAATTAATTGCTTTGTAGATGTCGGGAACACGTTGTGTGAGACGACAAGGGTTTGTCGTCGTATCTAATGCTTAAACCAAAAATAGACAAAAGGTGAGTGCCCCTAAGAAAAGGCATTGAAGCTGAGGGAAGGCTATGCAGAACGAAACTAAAACCTAACTGGCTACAAAGTAAACAAAAACAGAATGCTGGACGACAGCAAAGACTTACTGTGGAGCCAAGACGGCGTCCACAAAGTACATCCGAACATGACATGACAATCAACAATGTCCCCACAAAGAAGGATAAAAACAACTGAAATATTCTTGATTGCTAAAACAAAGTAGATGCGGGGAATATTGCTCAAAGGAAGACATGAAACTGCTACAGGAAAATACCCAAAAAAATAGGAGCGTATGACAAGAACTAAAACACCACACACAGGAAAACAGCAAAAAATACAAAAAAAGTCAGGGCGTGATGTGACAGGTGGTGACAGTACACCTACTTTGAGACAAGAGCTATAGTGATACAGTACACCTACTTTGAGACAAGAGCTATAGTGATGCATGGTTGGTTATGGTTTAAAGTCATATCCAAAAATTGCGACGACTTTCTACTGTCAACTGAGTTTCGTTTTTTAGTGATTTCTGCTGGTGGTGTGCCTCCGCATTTTTTCAACGCAAAAAATGTGCCTTGGCTCAAAAAAGGTTGGAAAACACTGATATAGAGCAATGATTCTCCAAAGAATCCCTTGATTCATGTACAATGTTTTATTTTCCTATATTCAAACACAGTGTTACTGTTCAAACTGGCCACAAATATTAAATACACTTGTTATTTAGAATCTCTGCCTTGTTTTTAATGAATACTTGGGCCTAGTAGGCTACTGTTTTTTAACGTTGGTCCTTTTTTTTTTTGAGGTGGTACTTGATGAAGAAAGTTTCCAGAAGAGATCATTTTTGATTTTATTGTTGTGAGAAGACAAAATATTTTGAATAATGTTCAAAGGCATGACGCTAAATTAGAGCTAAAAGTTATAAATACTTAAATATAAAGTTTGAAACTAAAACTAACATCTTGAAAAATATATAATTCAGAAAATACGGAGCTCCTAAAGGGACACGGGGAAAATGTTTTTTAAAAAATTATTATTATTATTTTTTTTCCAGACATGTATCTCGTGCGCACGAGATACATGTCTGTAAAAAATAAAAATAAAAAATTATTTTTATTTTTTTATTTTTATTTTTATAACTTTATAAAAAGTTTCTCGTGCGCACAAGATACATGTCTAAAAAATAAAAACATAAAAAAATTTTTTTTTAATTTTTTTCCCCCCTATGTCCCTTTAGGGGCTCCGTAAGAAATAATGTATTCAAAAGAAAAACGAGTAAACACAATTTTTTTCAGATTGAATAATATTAAAATTCCCTCTGATAATTATTTTGAATGCATTTTTCACTTTTGAGATTTACATATTTAGATATTTGAGCTTTAGTATTTTTTAGATTCAAATTGTATTTTTTAACTCTTTTTTTTTTTACATTACATTTTTTTTCAAATAAAAAATTGTTATTAATAATTATGAGCCATATTTATATATTCAAACTGGAAGGAAAAGTGTGCACTTATTGTTCTTATTTTGAATACATTGAAGTATTTTTCAAAATTCAACATCAAAACTTGATTATTCAGTTTCAAACATTATTTTTTCAAGTACAAAACTTTTGGCACTAATTTGGACTCCATACCTATCCTGCTCATTTCAATTATTAGTACAAACTATTTAAAATTTCCTTTAAAATTAAAAAGTAGGAGAAGGACTTTGTTTTACTTCCGACACGATACCGATATCACAGTATTCACTATTGGCCCATACTGATATCGATCCTCTACCAAATCACTGCGAATGATACATGCTTTGTACTTATTTTATAGTGTGGAACGTAAGAAAAGGCTTGATTAGGTGAAGTTGTGATGCTCGCGCTGCTGGATAAAAGTGCTTGATTGACGTTTGGAATTGACTGTATATGCTGAGTGACATTTGCAAGCATGCTTTAATTGGATGACTCGGCCCTGCTGGTATCCGGCAAGGACAAGTCACAGTGCTGAACTCCGTAGTATTTGCACCTGGCTCGCTGACAACAAGCTATCTATACACTTGGGTAAAACGGAATCCATCCTATTTGGGTCCCACATCAACCTTAAGGAAGTCAGTGACTTCACCATAAAAGTGGGTGACATTGTTATCACCAGGAAAGATGAGGTCACCTACCTAGGTTCCATTCTAGAGGCTAATCTTTCCTGTGATAAAATGGCAACCAAGGTAATCAAAAAGGTCAACAAACGAACAAGATTTCTCTACAGAATCTCCTCTCTGGTCAACAAAAGCACCATGAAGATTCTAGCGGGAACTCTCGTTCAACCCTTTTTCGATTACACATGCACCTCCTGGTACCCTAGCACCTCCAAAACCCTCAAATCTAGACTCCAAACATCCCAGAACAAGCTAGTCAGATTACTTCTAGACCTCCACCCCAGATCCCACCTCACTCCTACCCACTTCTTCAAAGTGGGCTGGCTCAGGGTGGAGGACAGAGTAAAACAACTTGCACTGAGCCTAGTCTATAAAATCCGCTACACCTCCCTGATACCGAAGTCAGTGTTTCCCACACATTCATTTATTTGTGGCGGCCCGCCAAGAAAGAATTACGTCCGCCACAAATAAAATACATTTAAAAAAAAAATATATATATATATATATATTTTTTGTCCTGTCCAGCTCCTCAGGCAAATCCTATAGTTGATGTAGATGCCCATATAGGCTGTTCAGATTTACTTTACAAAAGTGAAGTGTAGGATACTTCTCTTGTTGCCTTATTTGTATTTGACCACTACTGTTTTCTGTTTATTTGTTACTGACTGTGGCAGGACACCTCTGCCTCTGTTTCACTTTATGTTGCTGGTAAATAATATGGTTGTAGTAGTAGACTAAAGTTAAATTATTTAGTATGCACTAATTAAAAGGGCAGAGCTTTAAGAGACATTTTAGCTTATATATTTTATAAGATATATTTTTTGTAAGAACCACAATTAATGAATATATTACAGTGAATAACTTATTGTTCAAATCTGTATATAAATATGTACATAAAGTGTTGTAATTATATTGTAAAATGGATGGATGGATGGATGGACGTTTAAAACAAAACTGTTATTATTAATTAGTAAGTATACATTTGTTGAGCCTTTTTAGAGAAAATCATATCATTGTAGTAAATTATGCAAATTACCCAATGATGTCATGGTGACCACGCCCATAGCCACGCCCCCACCGCCACAGGTATCTTGGCAGTTTATGGGAAACACTGGAAGTCAAACTACTTCCTTAACGTAAATGACCGCCATAACCACAACACCAGGGGGAGCTCCACTAACCACGTTAAACCCAGATTCCGATCTAACAAAGGTCTTAACTCATTCTCCTTCTATGCCACATCAATGTGGAATGCACTCCAAACAGGTGGAAAAGAAAGGGCATCTCTATCCTCCTTCAAAACCGCACTAAAAGAACACCTCCAGGCAACTACAACCCTAAACTAACACCCTCCCCCTTCCACATCCCACCTCCCCGGATTTAAAAAAAAAAAAAAATGTAAATAATCTAATGTATATACTTGTTCTTATGTTGTCTGAACTCACTATGTTCTCTGCTCACTGTACATATCCTACCAAGTCAGACCTACACGGTTTCAATGTCCATTTCTCAGATGATGCAATTGTTGATGACTGAAGTGTTGATATCAACCAAACCTAAACCTATCCAAGGTTCCGATTACTTCACATCAAATATTCCACGAAGAAAAATATTTTTGGTGGAAGATTTTGCAAATTTGGTAAATAAATAACCAGAAAAATGTATATTTTGTTGTTTTCTTACTGTACCGAAAATGAACCGAACCGTGACCTCTAAACCGAGGTACGTACCGAACCGAAATTTTTGTGTACCGTTACACCCCTACTATTACAAGTTATAAGTAATTAAAACAGTACAGTAATGTGACAATGAGCACTTAGTATGTGCTTTTGCCGCCATCTAGTGTCTACTTTTAAGTCAGTGTGCTATTAAACGAGTAAAACATCAATACTGTATTTATGACTGTTTTTGTTGAAATCCCGTGCTTTTTGAGGTTACAAGGAACTCTCAAAACAGTGATAACAAATTCCTAAAATCACAATTTGAACAACCTCAAAACACTACAACTTATGCTGCAACTTTGTGAAAAAGCTTCCGCAAATGTAGGTATCTTAGGCCGCAAGGATGACAGAAAAAGCCAGTGAAATCCTGGAGGGACTCATTATACATTGTTAATAATACATAAATATATTTATCTGAGGGAAGTCTGGAGTTCTCTGCTTAGGCTGCTGCCCCCGCGACCAAACCTCGGATAAGTGGAAGAAGATGGATGGATATTTATTTGTATTACACGCCTGTGAGAATGAAAGATGATACAATTAGCGCGTGTGACTTGAGGGGCATCACTGTTAATGAAAGGGTGATAAATATTTGACATTTTCTTTTCGCACAGCAGCGATGCGATTGGTCAGCGTGTCGGGGGCGCGGCCCCGCAGGGCGGCGGAGGAGGAGAACAAGGAGAACAAGGAGCCCGCGCCGCCCCCGCCCCCCTCCCACCACTCCAGCCACCAGTTTGAAAGCATGAAGAATAAGTTCTTCAACGAATTCACACACTTGCCCAGTAAGTCATTCTAAAGGGGACTGTAAATGTACATACAAGCTGTACACTGACTACTTTAAACTTCATAATTTTTTCAGTGTTGACCCATGAAAAAAAAAAAGATATATATATATATATATATATATATATATATATAAATATTTGTTAAATATTAGCATTACCAGCATATATCAAAATATTTTTGATAAATATATCAAAAATATTTGATAAATATTTGCAGAAATGTGAGGGATGTCCTCACGTTTCATCAAAATGCTTCGATTTTAACATCTATTGATTGTTGTATCAGCATGGGGCCATCATTTCACTCTCCATCTGTATTGTCTCATTTCTTTCTTCTCTCATTCCATCCTGTCACCATCGTGCTCTGCTCCAGACCATAAACTCCATTGTAAGTATACCATTCCAAAAAACACTTTTAAAAGGCTTCATTTGTGTTAAAACTGGTTTGCATAATTGAAGGCGGTGCAGTGTGTCAGACTTAATGTGAGCAAAAAACATGAAAAGCAAAACAAATATATTTAGAAAAATAGTCCGATAATGTCTCTTTGCTCTTTGTTCCCCTTTTGCTACTTTCATAGTAGTAAAATAAATGTCTTTATCATTGTTTTATTGTTGAGTTGATTTAATTTAATCTGAATAAAACACAGGTCAAAAAATGTAAGTAAACAAATAAATATATTTGGATGTGTGAACAAAAAAACATCCAAAAATGTAAAAATATTTTCAAAATTAAACAAGTATTCCCTTTTTTTACTCGCACTTGTTAGAGCATAATAAAGTCACTACAACATAGGTAAACACAGAAAAGGGTATTGGCTCTCATTAAATTTCTTTAGCTTTTTGGCCCAGACGTTTTTGGGGTTTTTTCGTTTGAAAAAGAGTATCCGATAATCTCCCTCTTTGCTCTTTGCTCCCCTTTTGCTACTTTCATAATAGTAAAATAAATGTCTTTATTATTGTTTATTTTTATTTTTGTATTCACTTAATTTAATTTAATCAGAATAAAACATAGGACAAACATTTTAGGTAAACAAATACAAATATTTGGATATATAAAACATACGAAAATGTAAAAATATAAATAAATAAAAAATATTATTTATTACTCACAATTGTTAGAGCAAAATAAAGTCAGTACAAAATAAGTAAACACTGAACAACTATTGGCTTTCATTAAAATTATTTAGCTTTTTGCCCCAAAAGCTTTTGGTGGTTTTTTTTTAGTTTGCTACTTTTATAATAATGAAATAAATTTCTTTATTATTGTTTATTTCTATTGTTGTTTTTAATTTAATCCAAATAAAACACACGATAAACATTTTAGGTTAACAACAATATTTGGTTATGTGAACAAAAAAAATCATACAAAAATGAAAAAAAAAGTTTTTTAATTAAAACAAGTATTCCTTTTATTACTCACAATTGTTAGAGCAAAATCAAGTCAGTAAAAAATAGGTAAACGCAGCAAAAATTATTGACCGTCATTAAAATTCTTTAGCTTTTTGGCCCAAAGGTTTTTGGTTTTTTTTTTCCAATTGAAAAAGAGTATCCAATAATCTCCCTCTTTGCTCCCTTTTTGCTACTGTCACATTAGTAAAATAAATGTATTTATTATTGTTTATTTGTATTATTGTATTCATTTTTATTTTATTTTATTTTATTTTATTTTATTTTATTTTATTTTATTTTATTTTATTTTGTTTTATTTTAATTGAATTTATTATTTATGGTTTAAATTCATTTCAAACATGCGTACAGTCACAATACGATGCATCTCAATTTCCAGGTTCTCCTTTCAACATGTCCGAAAAGAAGTAGGAAGAAGCAGAGCTTATTTAATCCAACCTCTTCTCCATTACATAACAATTACTAACAGTTCCTGTTCTCAATTTGTGAACAATTTAACTCCATAAATAATAAGTAATAAACTTCTCCAAAGAAAAGGTTGTACTTAACATAGTGAGATGAATAAAATTATCCAATTTTCAATAGGGTTCAAAATGTTCATCAGAATTCTTCTTCCTTGTACTTTGTAAACATTTTAAGTTTGAACAGTTTCTCAAACCTGATCATATTAGTACATTGTTTGACTTCTTAGTTAATCCGTTCCATAATTTAATTCCACATACTGACATACTAAAGGTGTTGAACGTGCATACAAATGTTTTAAATTACATTTTTCTGTAAGTTTATATTTCTCCTCTTACATTCTTGGGTATCTGGTTATAGTTTGCTTTGTGCATATGTATTTATATATTTGTTCATTTATGAATGGGAATTGGTGCGGTGAGGGCAGTTCATCTTCCAAAAAATTGGAAAAAACCCTGAAAATTACAACTTTTGTTTATTTTTGCACTGCGTTGTGCTGCACTGTTGATGCTCTATAAAGCATATTAATAAAAAAGAAAAAGAGAATCCAAATAGGTCCAAACACTTTCTAAATACAGCGCTAAAAGTTGGTTGCACTGCTACGCCTTCTTATGGTCTGGCGTAGGAGGTGTGTTAAGAAACGAAGCTAAGAACTATAGCACCATCTATTGTGCGGAGCTGTAGGGACGAGCTACATTCACAGGCAGTCCCATTATAAAGTGTTATTAGCAAAGGGAGGAGCAGGTTGTGCCACTTTCATTTGTTGCTGCATGCATATTTAAACCTTAAAAAATGAGGGGGGGTACAATGATATTAATAAAATATATCAATCCAATGTGGGTTATATGCTGAGATATAAAATAAATGTAACAAAAAAAAAATCTAATTAAATATGTATTATTTACGGAGCCCTTAAAGAAGGGGTGTCCAAAGTGCGGCCCGGGGGCCATTTGCGGCCCGCAGCTAATTGTTTACCGGCCCGCCACACATTCTGGAAATACTATTGTAAAAATAAAAAAGAACATTAAAAAAAGTGGAATGAGGTGAAATCTAAGAAGAAAAAGTTGCAATGTTGACACAAAAGCTGCCATGCAGGCTGTTTTTTTTCTTTTGTCTTTCTTTCTTTATTTTTTTTTTGCCATTGCTCAAAAACAAAAAATAATGAAAAAAAATCCATGTAATAATGAATTATTTTCAGGGCTCCAATTACTTCAAATATTTCACTTTAAAATGTTTTATGTGGTAAATATTGCATATATTGTGTAGTTGCCATATAAAAACATCAAAGTTTTCTTTGAAAAAAGCGCATAAAACAAACAAAATAATAGTTCCAGCATAAAATCGACAGATATATCTGAAGTTGATCTCGTAACTTAAGTGTTGAAAGTAAAATAACCTAATAAAAATGTATTACTTTATGAGTGGGGCACCTTTTGGATCCCAAATATATTTAGTGATTTTTCATTTATCTTTTCACTGTGATTACTCAAAAATATGAAATAATTAAAATCAATGGTGTCCTGCATTATTGATC